>NW_028278059.1:672500-920485 GCF_059751315.1 Micrasema longulum | reverse complement strand
CAATGCCCTTTTTCAGAATTTTTAGTCTGCGAGTTAATATCGAAGTTCTGGCTTTATTTTACAAACTGAACTGTATTGTTTATTACACCTAAAAACAAAATATTATAATGAAGTAATAATTGTTTTCTTTTGGTTCCAGGTAGAAACCATTGGAGACGCTTACATGGTTGTATCTGGTCTTCCTATGAGGAATGGAAACCGACATGCTAGGGAAGTGGCGAGGATGTCTCTAGCCCTTCTGCAGGACGTCCGCAAATTCAGTATCCGCCATCGACCGCAGGACCAACTGAAATTGAGGATTGGTATTCATTCAGGTATGGACTGCACTCATTTACTTAACTTTTTGAGAAACGTCAGTAAAAATTCATTATTAATACAACTTAACAAAATGTTTTCAATGCGGCGTCCGTTTTCGTATTTTTTTGGTTGTCTCACAGTCAAACCACCACAAACCTTCATCCTTCTAAGACACCAATTCTTAAAAATCTGTATTTTTACTGTTTTGGGCACTAGTGAGGCGTCTGGGTTGACGTTACAAGATGTTATTTTTAAAATTGATTCAATTTTTTTTTTATTAATTAAAATGGTTACATAAAACGATAAATGTTTTTTTTTTATTCTAGTACATTCTACTTATTTAGTTATTCTGAAAACTGTAACTTTCCTAAAAAGAGACGAACTCTAGTGCTTGGAGAGTGGCTTACACTGTTTTATTTATTTATTGTATGTGAAGTTATAGATTTAAAATAAAAAATAAGTAGCATTTGAAATATTATTTGATGTTATAAAAATACATATGCATGTTTGCATCCATAAACACACATATACATACATAAATACGATGTAGCAATTTAGAAATAAACATATATGAGCAATAAGCATAAATATATAATGGTTTTGATAAAATTATAAATAAAGTTATTAACATATTACAACAGAGATGAAGAAAATTTAAAAGAAGGTAATATAGAAGTCTAGGCATCTATAGGGCTTATGACCTGTCATTGGCTGGTTTAATTGGCCACTTTACACACTGTGTATCATTCACCATTCTGTCCATATTTAAACAACTATATTCCTTCAATTCTTTTATCTGTTGATGTTTGTGAAGTTTAAGAGCTGAAACCTTTATTTATGCGGGTGAGATTCATCTAATTGAATTATTTCACCTACATACTAGGCAACGCCTGAAATTTTTTTATATTTTTTAATTTCTATACTTTTTCATGGACCAGGTGGATTTATCAACAATATTTTGAGTTTGTCCAAATTTTTGTAGACAAGGACTGGATTCAACTCCCTGGAGAGCTGTTTATATTAACATATTACAACAGAGATAAATAAAACTTCTTGGTTTATTTTTAGTTTTTTTATTATTTTGACCAACGAGCTCTTTCGCCTAAGTAAGTATCTTCAAGACTGGTAAATCGTTTACAACGTTTATAGCTTCTATACTATTTCTCACATATTTTAGAGATAAGCAGATCAAATAAGTATTTTTACAAGAGACAGAAAACATAAATATTTACAACTAGCTTGCTAAACAGTGAATTTTTTGGAGTTATTGGTCCAAAATTGGGATAAAGACGTTTTAAACCTATAATTTTTATTTATAACTTTATTTATTTTATCAAAATCATTAACTATGGAGTTTTATCAATAAATATAAAAAAAACATCAATTTTACAAATATATGGGTAAACACAGCAGGATTATAATGTGCGACGCAACGAATGTAACGTTTAAGTCATTTTTTCCATATTAGCTTCAAACATTACTACCCAAAAAACTAATGGTTGCGTGTTGGTGAACCAACTAAGGGATCAGAGGTTCAATATTCAAATATTTGTGTAAATCATTCTTAGAATGCGTCCTCAAATATTGCCCTGATAAAAAAAAATGTTAATAAAAAACTTGGTCATTCCATACAAACAAGCAAACAAAATTTACAAGATTTGAATTGAACCCTTTTGCTGGAATTTTGTATAACAATGAGTTTTTGTAGTACAAATTTAATAATAATCTAGGTACTCTTATTTGTACGCTTAAAGGGTCCAGGTACTTATTTTTTTTACGTATTATTTCCGGTGATATAAAATATATTGTATAATATTTAGAGTGAAGCAAATTTAACTGAATTTCAACTACCGTTTTCAATAAAATATAACGAGAATGCACATTGATTATTAAAAGGATCAAAAAGCCCATTTTCCATTAGCAGCTTTTTAAAGGTTTAAATGGCTCCCCGAAAACTGCGCATAAAGAAAAGAAGCCGAAATTTTTCGAATGTAATACAAACAAGATGAAAATAATAAAAAAGGAAGAGAATGCTTGGATGGAGGATAACGCATCGTCCTTACCATCTGATCCACCTGACTTCTCTATTCATTTTTATTAAAATATTTTTCGAATACACAAAAATTTATTGGGGTACAAAGGAAACTATATCCAAGTTCAATCCAGTCCAACGCTCATGTTACAGTGATTCTTGATGTTAATATAATAATTGTGTCTAGAAATAGATTTTGAAAGGGATTAAATGGAAAAATAGATAAAAGTAGACAAGTTCTTCCTATGTTAATTCTGGGGTTTAGAGTAGCTTAATGTAAATTGACGTTTTAATATTTTGTGGTATTTGCTCATTTGACTGTTGAACTATGTGATCGCGTCACTAGCCAAAAGCTGTGGACGCTAGAATTACTGGTTCGTGAAATGTGTTATTTTTATTTTTTTTTGCCACTGAACCCTAATACAAATAAATGCAATCATTACCTTGTACTGTTGTTCCGGCACCTTATTGTTCGGACTTCTCTCGTGGCAGGCAGAATCAGATCCTGTGGTCAGGAAAGCACGGCGTTTGATTGTTTCATGATTATTGTCTTCAATAACACGACACAGTGGATTATAGATCGCCAAAAACAAATTATTCGCGATTGCGCTGGGAGTTCTTATTCGGGCCCGAGAGAAAAGGGTGATACCCACGGTAGGAATTACAATATTTCTACCAGAATCCAGTAGGTTGCAAATATATCCAACGCCGCAATCTAGTAAATGTGCTATACACAAACACATATATTAAATGTGGCGTAGCTACTATGAGAAAATTACTGTGGGATTGTAATTACAGCAGTGTTCTTTTCAATATTTCACTTGATTGATTTCAAGGAATACTGAAGTTTGTGGTTAATTTTTCTTAAAAAATCGTAGAGATACGTGAGAAAAAAAACGTGAACTGCATTATTTTTAACTGAAAACAACCAAATTTTCAGTTACGACAGTGTTGCGTCTGGGGTGCGAATTTTTAGTTCATATGATGTAATTTGAAATCGTGTTGAATTTTATTGGTAATTTGAAATGTGTGACAATATTGCAACAAGCATAACAACTTTGTGAAGACTCGCAAACACTATGACAATAATGTTATGTTCATGGAAACTGTTTGACTATACACAAGTATCCATTAATACATGTACTAATAACGGATTAATATTAGCACTCGCGTTGTGAATTCACGGTGAAATATAAATCACGTGACAGCTGCTAATTTAATTGGCTAATTTTAGATTCACGGTAGTTAGGGCCAATTTTACATTGATTTCCCGTCTTATAATGGTTCATAGGGCACTGCATCGATACACCAAACGCAGTTCACTATGATTATCTGTTTTATAAAGGTTAGTTGATTAGTCTTATGCTTCAGGTTCACAATCAAATGAGGAGCTCAATAATAAAAAAAACAGAAAAGTGATACTCCCTTTTCCAAGAATTTTTTTATAAACAAGGATAAGATTATTAATGTTTATAAATTACAACAGTGATAAAAAACATCTAAGAGAACGAAATTTTGAGCATTGTTACATTAACTGTTCATAGTACGTCTAATGTTTTCTCAAAACATTCGGTTAAAAGGAAAAAAAAAAAAGAATTACCTATAACGTTCTGATATTAGGTTGTTTTGAGAGTAAACTCTTCAAACTATTCATGTAGATATTGCCAGGAATCGAACTTGGGACCTCAAGCATGATAAATTAACGCAACTATGAAACCGACATAATCTCCACTTGATTTGATTTTTCACGATTTTTACTTGAGAGTAGCCACCGAGACGAAAACATTCAACTTTTGGTTCTGTTTCATACAAATAATTACCTACAGACACCACTGGCAACACCAAATGCTAGGCTGTCCTCACTAACCAACTCAACACGTCACCAGCCGCTACTGAACGGAAGTCGGCGAAGCCAGACCTCCGATCAACACTAGTAGTTGACGTTTTTCAAAATATCGTAACAGACACCAAATCGATTCATAAAATTATGCATTTCGTCACGTGGCTAAATTCATTTGGTGTTTTTTACATTTTTTAACTATAAATATTTATATACCCCTCTTCTAAATTAGATATCTAATTGAGTTTACAACTTTTTTTTACAATACAAAAGTCTAGGAGACCAAATTACAGTGGTTAATTACAGCAAAGAAAACCCAAGATTGATAAAAATCATTTAAAAAATATCTTTGTTCTATACCGGGAATCAAACTTGGAACCTTTCGTGTGTGAGTTAAACGTCTTAACCAGCACACCACGAATTGGCAAATGCTATAATCTTTTAATTAGCATGCTTATCAAATTAAATAAAACAGTGTTAATTTCATCTAGCTGGTAACATATTGCATAACATCGGATACTGTATTCATCCGATACTCCACATCTCCCGGTACTAAACCCATACAATACTCCTCTCAACCAACTATATAACTATTCCAGCAGAAATTTCATTGTTTTGCTTTAGAACCTCAGCAACATACAACAATGTTATTACTAGAATATAACTATTTTGATTAATATAGCTTAAATGATTTTAAAATCTTTTAATATTAATAGTAATAGTAATTATTTTTTATCAAATCTTTATCTTTGTCAACTTATAATAAAAATATGTGAAAAAACTATTTTCAGAAGAAAAATTGGACCTGAATTTAATCCAAAACAAACAAACCAGATAATAGCCAGTTGTCAAACAAAAAAAAAAACTTTTTTGTGTAATACTGACTACTAATATAAGCAAAAAATAATAGACACGTATTTAGTAATACTAGTGATTAAATAGCAAACTATCCGCTTTTTAATTTCGGTAGATACGAGAGTAAATAAATCGTAAATTGAAATGAACACCCGGGCTGAAAGGAAAACTCGTAAATGGTAACCATTTCTTCAAAATATAAATCAAGTAATTGTAAAGTGACATTTAGATCTTGAATTGATTAGATTTTTTTTTTGTGTGATTTTCTATTTCATTTGTTTTTAGTAAATATACAAATCATTCAAGAATGTATTTTGGATTGATATTTGATTTTATTTTTGTACCCGAACGGGCCAGGAGGCCCAATAGCTTGGTGAGTTACGGCACAGAACTCAAGCCTTTAGAAAATTCTCATTCAATTTTTGTGTTGTTACTGGAAATTGAACTTGGAATCTTTCGTGCGCGAGTTGAAAGTCTACCACGGAATTACTACGGACGCAGCCAATTTTTTAATATGGAAATGCTAGAATTTGCTCATGCGTGAGTATTGGAAAACTTATATTAAAATGAAGTTATATAGGATTTTTATTTGAAATTCCATTATAGTCATGCTTGCATGGGTAAATAATCGAATCATATTATGACATAATACTCTTGCGAATAAAATAAATGGGAAAGATGTACTGATTTCAGTGAACCGTAAATTTCAAGGCAAAATGAAAAACAGCAACATATCATGATATATAAAACAAGAATTCAAAATAAAGCTTTTGCCTTAAGCATTTCGAGTCGGTATAATCCCAGCGGTACTTGGTTGCATTTTTCTTCCCCTTAGATGCAGACAGAGAATTCTTCTAAAAAGTTATTTTCCTATCGTAAAACAAAATTGCTCCGTTCATGTTGATATTCAAACACATAAAACATGTTTATAGAATAGTTTTCCGGAAGAAGTTGTGTCGAAGACAGCGCAAAAAGCTCAATTTGTAAGGGACGAAATATTTTGCATAACAAGCCTTCAGCGCCATACATTTCCCGCGCGATGCTGAATTTTTGTTTTTCCCTTTTAGAGAAAAATACTCGGTTGACAGTTGTTTATGGAAGGATAAAGCGTAATCTGGATTCAAGTTCTAGTACTTCATAACCGCTAAACTACTTTCTTTAGAAAACAGGGTGGAATTATTATACATTTCTCCGCATGGAAAACACACCGCCACAACTAATGTAAAAATGTAATGATTGGGTTTTGAAGATCGATTGCTTTTATATAGAAACGACGAAAGGTTTTTAATATCTTCAATCTTTTTAAAGTTCGATACTAGTAAAAATTGACTAATCTGCTTTTTTTCCATAATTTTATCTGCGTATTATATATCTTGATTTTGATGTTATTTAATTATGTATCTTTGTATTATTTAATTAAGTACTCATTGATGTTTGGCATATTATTTATTACTCTAATTTCATACAAAAGTTTAGATTGAGTTTACTATAACGAAAATAATGCTATGTAAGTTTTCTATGAGTACTAAAAAAACGAGAGCAATTTTGAATGAATAAATAAAATAAAGAGCATTATTTTTTATCAATAGAATAATGTCGGACTTCCAACAATATTAAAAACATTAAAACGCTTTACTGCTCAATATTAACCCCCATCTAGAATACGATTTTCCAATTTGATTTCTATTATTTAAGACTTATATTGATCATATCATGTCTGTCTAGCACCGGTTTCTAAGAAAAGTGGCATGATAGCTCAGATGGCAAAGTGGTGAAATGGAGCATTCTCTTTATTTGTCTTCATGAGAGAAACGTAGAACAGAAATGGAACTTATTAATACGTATTTTCAAAATCTCTGTTGCAATCAATATTGTTTTATATTTCCAACTGTGTCACCAGAAGTGAAAATATGATTTATCAAATCTTCTTAAAGCAACTTTGTTTTATGCTCCAATGTTCAAAATGCGTAGGTTAGTCAGTTCGTTGCTCAACTTGGAGTTTTTTGCTAAAGATCTTCTCGTTTTTTGTAGATCTTTTCGTCAGGAAAACAGAGTGAGATAAGGAATTGGCATGGCTTAGCTTAGTCTTATATGATCACGCAAATATCTGTTCTAGTTGAATTGAAACATCTCTTGTAAGGAACAATTAAAGAAACTATTAAGAATCTTAAATGCACTATCTCTGGGTCAATCAACTCTTCCATCTTCTTTTGTTATTCAAATAAGTCTCTGTGCCACCTGCAATCAATATATCTAATCTGCCACCGTATTACTATGAATTTTAAATTTATAATTGTAGGACCTTGCGTTGCTGGGGTGGTGGGTCTGAAGATGCCCCGTTACTGCCTATTTGGGGACACAGTCAATACTGCCTCTAGGATGGAGTCTAACGGTGAAGCCTTGAGGATCCATGTCAGCCCTAAAACCAAGGCGATACTAGATACTTTTGGGACCTTTGACCTTGAGTGTAGAGGAGAAGTCTCCATGAAGGTGAGTTACATATTATGACAAGAAATATAAAACTACATTAATTATACATTTTACATCAGTTTTTTTTATATCATTTACATTCAAACAAAATTTTAATTAATTCAATTGTTATTATAAGGTTAATGCAAAAGTTATGACCGTTTTTATGATCCTATGTAAAAAAGATTTTTCTTCAGAAACGATGAATAGTATCTTCTTTTAAATTATTCCATTGTATAAATGATGCTTTTCCTCTACTTTCTATTTAGTTTTGGCCTGGCTAGAGTACAGTGAAGAGTCCTTGTATTTTTTCAAAATGTCGGTCGATAAAGTGCATTTACGTTATTGTTTACTTTATGAATTCAATTAATTAATTAAATTATTTTAATTCAAACTCTTTTTTCCAATAATTTTTAAAAATCTTCATGATTTACAACCCCAGTTTGCAATTGTATATAACATAGAAATCAGATTAGTCTCCCATAAGTCTGACGATGTCGCGACGTCATGACGGAACCCGGTCGCCGGTAAAAATTATAAATAAAAGTGGAATAAAACTGTAAACGTATTTAAATTATTATCTTTAAATATATAATTCTTATGTACGTGTGATGTCACTGAACTTCTATTAAATGTCTTATCCGATTTACGTGCGGTTTTCAGCTAAATGTAGATCTTTGCAATGCGCGTGCTCGTAGATATCAAAGTTTTAAATCAAATCTCTAAACAAAGGCATAAATCTATTTTTCATCGACCTACCAGGGTTGCATTTGACGAGAATGTTTATAAAACAATGGAAGGATGTTGTATTTTTGTGTTAACAAAGTTTGTTTTTGAATGTTTACAAACAAAATTAGCTTTTTATGGATCCCAATTAGATTCTTTCTTTACAATCCTTATAATTTCATCCCATTTATTTCTTTTTACTGGATTTTTGGTAAAACTAAAATTATTTAATTCATTTGCCTAGTATTTGAAATAATTCAGTCAGATGAATCTCTTCACATCAATAAAGGTTTCGGCTCTTTAACTTCACTTAAATATACAAATGGATGAATTGAAGAAATATGGATATTCGAACATAGGCAAAATGGTGAATGTTACACAGTGTGTAAAGTGGCTACTTAAACCAGCCAATGGCAGTTCACAAGCCCTGTAAATGCCTAGACTTCTATATTCCCTTATTTGAGGTATTCTTTATCCCTGTTGTAATTCGTTCAAATGGTATATTGCTAATATATATATGTTTGTATTTAAATACACTTTTCTAATACAAAAAAACAATATTCATTTTATTTTGAAACGCAAGCGAATAAAGTGATATTGATATTTTTGATATTTATTCACAGGGTAAAGGAACAATGACAACTTATTGGCTGAATGGTGAAAAATCAAGTCCAGGGGCCCTCGAAAATCTTCCGCCAGATTACCAATACAACAAACATAATAATAGTCTTGGCGTAGAACCCGGAAACCAATTATCCTTAACTCCTTTCCGGCAGAGAAGAGAAAACTCCAGGCCGAACAGCAGAAGAGGATCCGCCAGTTTTCTACCAACGCAAAAATCCAAAGACAAACTGGAAAATCAGCCTCTTCTTCAAGACAGCGTGAGTTTTAGTCAGATAACGAACGGGATACCCAGCAAGGAATCCAACGCATCCAACCACAGCCTCGGGAACAATATCGGAGGTAGTGCGAAGGTGCTCCCGGCCATTGCTCCATCCCAGCCCGTTAGAGCGAAGGAAACTAAATCTCCGCCGATTTCAAACTCCAATTCAAAAAACAACTTGAAAATTGGCAATAACAACTGGATCCCAAAACTACCTTCACCAGACGATATTGAACTGGGGAAGAAAAGTAACGACAGTTCGATTATATGTAGCACCAGCGTTCCTTTACTAGCGAGATCTCATGAAACAAGTGATTCGATCGTATAAATGTTAAATCATAATTAATCATTGTTGTGTCATAATATGCATACTACGTATTTACCTAAAAGCATTTTACTTGTAAATATTTTGTGTTTTGTTTCTTTTCTATTTTTATATTTTTCAT
Source organism: Micrasema longulum (assembly GCF_059751315.1). Lineage (NCBI taxonomy): Eukaryota > Metazoa > Arthropoda > Insecta > Trichoptera > Brachycentridae > Micrasema > Micrasema longulum. The sequence continues at coordinate 910,937 of NW_028278059.1, read as the reverse complement.
GCTGCGATTTTGAGCTGTTATACGATTAAGTTTAAATCATTCATACCTACTTAGATGCTCGTTTTTCAAATAGTTTAATTTGTTTTTGTCTCGTTTATAAACTTGTGGCTGTTTTACTTTATAAAAAACTACTAATTTAAACATAAAAATACTATAAAAATACACGTTAATTCAGTGATGTTTCTCTTGCATTCAACAAATGCAAATCTTAGTCAATTTAAAAGAAAACATCATTGTAAATTATATTAAAATAATGTAGTCAATGTGAAAATAAAACGTTTGTTGAAAATACCCTATCTATTAAGCAATACCTAAAAGATTTTTTTTTAATTATTCCATTGTAAAATCTGTAAAATTATTTTCGATTTATTAGTCTAGGTACTTCAAATACCTAGCCTAATTTAATTAAATTGAACAATTAAATTTTCTTCCCATAATTACACCAAAATGGAATAAAAGCCTGAGGGCGATGGCACACAACAATGACTTTGTCAAGCTTTATGTACGGAAATCTCTATTCAGTGAGACAATATTGTTATATCGTCACTGTTCAGGCAAAAGTCTCTAGCCCAAAAAACATCATTTTGAGAAATCGCAATTTGAAAGTTCGAAGTTCGAAGAAAATCAGATTGTTGTATTTCGGAGGTTTTTTGTACACAAAATAATACGTTCAGGTCCTTCTAATATATTCCATTCGTAATTTTCATTCTGACGCATTCAAAATTACACGAAAGGTTTCAATGAGGCGAGGTGTGTAAAATGTGTTTATCTGATTTTTGCTTGTTTATAATATGGACAATACAAGCTTTAAAACATAGTGAAAGGAAGAAAATATTAGAAACCATTATTATAATTTTGTGGTTAAAATATTTTTTTGATTTAAATAAATGTTTTTGCATGACACCTATTCTCCTCTGCGGATGCGAATCGTGGCACCTCACTAGGGCCCAAAACAGCAAAATTTTGAGTTTTGAGAATAGGTGTCTCACAAGAATCTTCGGTGTGCGGTGATTTGACTTTGTGAGGAATGAAATAATAAGAGAACGGATGCAATGAACTCCGGTGACGACTATCATCAAGCGGAGGCGATACGGTTGGCTTGGCCATGCGCTGCAGATGCCTCCTGAGAGCCTTAACCACGCTTGCCTACTTTACAAGGCATCAGATTCTCAACATTCTGGACGTCCACTGCTGACTGTTCGTCGGCAGTTCGTGTTAGAACTACGGGACGCGAACCTGACTTGGACACAGGAGCTGGCAGCCGACAGAGATGCTTGGAGGATTTTTGTGGACACCCTATGCTCCAACTAGGCAGCGGACATGGAATAATGAATGGAAATATTTTTAACAATGTTTTTTTAATGTTTTAAAATTCAGTAATATGAAGTCACATAGTAAAAAACAAATTATTCGGATTAACGCGACTTTTTTCTAGCTTAGTTCCCTTGGTGACGTATTTTTGACATAATTTTGCTCTTCGAATGGCATATTGACATGACTTTTGCCTGAACGGTGACGAAATGTTCGTTAAAATTAATTAATTTTATTTTTTTAAATCATTATTAAGTTCAATGAGTATATTTAAAGTAAAAACTATAATTTTTAGGGTATGTGACTTTTGCCTGAACGGCGACGGTATGGTCATTTATATTTCCATCTCGACTGGTATAGTTAGTCAGCAGAAAATGGTTAAAACTTAACAAAAAGATTATAAGCAATTAAATTTGAAAATCTGTAAATGTTTTACATGATTTTAATGTTATATTTTCAAATCTTATACAAACGCTATAAATAGCGGAACTTTGCATTAATATAATGCGTACGCGCATTCAAAAATCTGTTTATTTTACAAGTGCAATTCAATGCTGTTTTCTTCATGCAGTATAAAAACATTTTTTTTCTAACTGACTTTTATTTTGATTTGATCCTGTGTTATTATGTACATGTAAAAACATAATAGTGATAGTGATATTTAAATTAATTGTCGTGTGTAAATGCTGTCTTTAATTTATTTCAATTTATTTTCTTCCTTTTCGTCAAAGTGTAAAAATTCTAAATAACACCTTTGTAAAAAAATTAGCGATTTCCTTAAATTAATAAACTTATAATGCTAGTACTTTTAAGTGTGAATTGTACTGTCACTTTATGCTATTAGAAGATTCGTGATAATGTATTTGTAACATACGAACTTAACAATTGTAATGATAAAAGATCTATCATTACGCTATTACGCTTTATTTATTGACTTTTGTTACTTTATTGGCAAATTTATTGGCAAATTTTTGGTATTTGTTTGAAATGAATAAAACGGGACCGTAAAGAAATTGCGCATTTTCAGCCAAATTCCAATTCCATTTTTTTTCCGATGCGCCGGAAAAAGCTTCAGATATGGGTGCATATTTTAAATTTCTATTGCCTGATTTAAACCTTTGAAACTAAAATTGACGTCAACGTGCTATTAGCGATTTGTCATGAACTTATTTGATGCTGTTAGTGGCCTAAGCCTAGGCTAGTGAAGAGTGAATGCGGGCGATAAAATAAACGGCGCACTAAACACAGTAATTGTCAATAAAAATATGTCAACCTAAGGTAGACTGGCAGTTCACGCAGTCCGGGGTTTTAGTCTCAACAGTAATGTATGGATGTGAAATATGGGATTGGCAGAGGAAGAGTAAAAGCAGAGTGAACATGGTCAAAATGCGACCTCTTGTACAAATGCGTGAGAAAACAATACATCACAGCGTTACGAATAATTAAATCAGACGAGAATCGGAAACTGTTACAATTGATAAGATTATGAAAGGGTCACTGAAATGGTTTGGTCATGTAGAAGAGCGACGAAGAAGGATGACATTCTTCTGTACGCGTGATGTCATTAAACTTCTCCTAAACGGTTTAACCAATTTACATGCTGTTTTAAGCGAAATGTAGATCTTTACGCTGCGCGTGTTTGTAGATATTAAAATTTTCAATTGAATGTATAAAAAAAAGTAAGAACAATAAATATCTTTTTCATTGATCTACCAGGGTTGCATTTGACGAGAATGCATGTACAAAAAATGGAAGGATGTTGTTTTTTTTGTGTTTTAAAAAGTTTGTTTTTGAATGTTTACAAACATTCGCTTTTTATGGATTTCAACCTCAATCTGGATTTTTGCTAATACTAAAATAATATCAACTGATATACAATACATTTTTTAAAATCGCATTCCTACATATAGTGCACCCCTGTTAGTGAGAACAGCAGAGTTTGACAATTGCAAAAAGAGTTCTATATTTGAAAATAAATTATTTAAAGATTTGGAATTCAATCATAAAAAAAAATCCTTGGTGCCTACTTAAATTCAATTTTTGAATATTTAGTAGTTAAGCCAACGTTCAGGCAGAACAACGTCTGTCAGGTCTGTTAGTGTATATATATATATGGCGAGAATGAATGGTAACGTAAGACGAGGACCACCAATTCAGACGTGGCATGATCAGATAAACTAAGTCTGGTATTGTCATAAGCTGACACGACTAAAGGGCATGTATGACAATTTAAAAGTATAAAAATAAGCCAATGAATTCATATCTCATTTATAAAAGATTTTTTCATTTATAATAATGTATGTGAAAGAAGCTTAAAAAATATGTCAGAAAAGACGTGTGTGAGGATCCATTATCTCTGCATCCCCTTAAGGGGAAATGGCGTGATGGTCATAACCTTGCTGACATTCAAACCCTGGTCGAAAAAAGTAACAAACAGCGCTTGAAGCTCCTTTTGTCAATTTATGGTTTGGAAAATTCTCCCTTAACCGTAAAATAGCTTAAAGCTTGAAAATAATGCCAAATAACTAAAAGTTTAAAGAAAAAAATCTTACCGATGTGTTTACTTCACCGTGTCTGGACACAAACTGCACTCGAACGACAGGTCATAAAATACACGATTTGTTCATGGTCCTCCAATATCTGTATTTATTGAGTTTTGAAGACTGACATGCCTGTCATGACAGAGAAAAATGAGAGCATTTAGACATTAGTGAATTTCTTAATTTGGCAGACGAATTTTGACTGTCATGAACGTAGTTCTCTGAAATAATTTGCTAGGCCTCTAGAGAAACTTAGGCTAAATATATGGTAAAAATATATGAACTGTCTCTCTAATAACTCGCGCTCTCCAGTCAAAAGTTAATCTTAATTTAGTTTTTAAATTATTCATTTTTCAATTCCGATGTTTAATGCTGTACATAAATTAAATATTGCGCTTTCAATTATTTAAAATTGAGTAAGTGTTATTTAAAGCAATTGCAAAATTTGAAAACAAGGATTCTTCAAATTTTATTTAATAAAGTTAATCTTGGACAATCTATAAATATGTGTGTAAGAATATTTGTTTTGCTATGTAAGATGTGATAAATGTGTAGAAATAGATGTATAATACACAAAAAATAACTTATTTGTGTTGTCATAAAAATATATTAAAAATAAAACAAATACGTTATCTCACTACGTGAAATTATGATGTGTTTCCTGTTAATATAATTTACATTTTTTATTATTTTTCACACAATTAAACATTGATGTACTTAAGTTACGAACATGCAAATAAGACTTGGTGTATGATTTCGTTAATAAATAATATACCCACTTTTTAAGGTTAATCTTCCATGAATTGTTTTTATTGTTTCTCTATGAAATGTTTGTACTAGAAATATTTTGTAGTTTAAATGTTCACGCATTATTTATTCAGAATGTATTCATGCAATTTATTTTAATCTACAAACGATTAATAAATTAAAGAGGTGTCTGAAAAAACGTGTTTTTTTTTATCAACTTCTCAATAATTTATACGCAGGGGAAGGTGGGGCTTGTTGTAACGGGAGCGGGGCCTTGATTCTGATGGGAAGATTAAGACGACATACCTTCACCTTGACGGTATAGTTGAAGATAAATTTCTCAAGTGATTACAAAGATATACTACCGACCCCCCACCTTCAAGTTTTGGGAAGGTACATCTATATGAAACAAGGTGAAGCGTACGTCGCGGTACACATATTTACGCTCTAAAATGACAGCTTCAGTATGACATCATAGTTGAAGATAAAAGTCTCCCGACCGACTACAAAGATAAACTACCGATTCCCCCACCGTACAAGTTTTGATGTAAGTACATCGGTTTATACCGACGGGTCTAGAACCCGTCGATACGTATAAACTACTCATTAAAAGTGTCAAGAAATTTGTTCTACTAAGCAATCTTTCCTTTAATTATGATTTATGAAAATGTTTATCATTTCGAGGTTGGCCCTTTTTTATATCTTTTTTTTTAAGCCTATTAAAAATATGAGAGAGAAATAAGTAAATTTTGAAGTCAAATTAAATTCTGACAGTTGTGACCGTTATGTCAGTTTCGGAAACGAGTGGCTAGATGCAGTGGCTTGATAAGCTAGATGCTGCCTATTAACATACAAGAGCATCTAGCCATAAAATGTAAAAAATAAATGAGTACTATCTTTCGGAGTGTACGTATCGAGACGTTAAAACAGCCGGCTTTGTAGTCGTTTGGTAGATAAATACAGACGATATAAAGCAAATTGTCTTGGCAAGTGTCAAAAGTCTTTTAAAATTCATGTTCAAGCGAGCATTGTTTGCTTGAATTGGAATTTATTTTTGGATGCATATTTAAAATATAAATGAGTACTATTTTGAATGTTAATGAAGTTAGGAACGCGCACTAATTTTTGCGGTCATTCATTGGTTCGTTTCGATAATATGATGTCAATATGGCAAATAGATAGAATATACCGAAGAAGATATAGATAGTACAGAAGTTAAGTATTCCGTCTCGATATTTACAGACGAAAATAGCGTTCATAATCGAGGCACAGGTTATCACAATGCATTTTTTGAAATCACGTGAATTGACCTCTCGTATGGTTTCATTTTGTGTGAACCACGTATCCACTGCTGTCAAAATAACGGTATCGTGTGGTTGATTTTGAAAAAGTTAGACGATAAAGTGTGATTGAGAGGTGTCAAACTAACTTTTCACGCAAATATTCAACATATTTTCTGTCCTGCCACAAAAAGGTGATATGTTCCAGATTTTACTGTTACAGATAAATAAAATACAAACTTCAGATTAATTCACTTGCATGTTTATTTTAAATGAAAATAGTCATAAGGGGCGAGTTGTGACACCGACGTGGAGATTAGTTGTGACAGCGAAATTTCAATTAGTGTCATGAGCTATGTGCTGGAGGGGATGAATACATAACAGAGTTTCTTTGGAACTATTGTTTGACTGGTGCAGAAGGGTTTTAATTGAATGCAAGAATTGTTTTCTCTAAAAATAACCGATTTTTAATTTACAATATTTATTGATTGAGAATTTACTTACGAATATTTTAAATAATTTATTCTCATTTGGACAAATTGATTTCTTGAATCCTTAATTAAACACATTTCGTCCCACCTTCGTCCCAACTAGTGCGACTGATTGTGACAGTTTCCATATTTTGTAAAACTTCATTTTATCGCCTTGTCCTTTGGGTGACGAGGATAATAATATCAAAATATTTACTATTGGCAAAAGACAATTTGTTTTCTTATTAAATCTTTAATATTAGTTTTATTAGAAGATTTTCTACAATACCCTTTTTTTATTTTTTTTAAATGAGAATTCTTGTCAAGATGCAATAACTTATATGATATGATGTTTGCATATAATTTCCTAATTCAAAATACTTAGTACACTTTCACTTGTTTTTTTGACCAATCACTTCATCCATCACGATCTGCCAATACCTTTTCCAATTTTGTATTTCAATCAAGATATTGCAAGTCTTTCGATTTATTAGACTTTTCCATTTATGTTTTAAAAGAAACGGTTTGCTCAATTGAAGATATATTCAATTCGAAAGTTGGTGAAAATTCCTGCTGGAGTTTCATTGAAATTTGAAATAACGGACAAATCGCATGATTCTGAAATCTGCAAATTTAAAATGATCACAAAATCAGTAACCGCATAATTTGCCTTATATCTAAAACTCAGAATTCTTAAAATATACAATAAAACATAAACGAACAATGTTAATCTCGTAATTAACAACAACAACAACAAACCATCTCGCCGTTTCCCCGTTAGAGTAGGCAGAGAGGATAGAACGCCACAACACTCTATCTTTGCATGCAGATGTCGCTTCCTCTACATTCATACATCTTCTCATGCACGCGCGCCGATTATTCCGACTTTTGACTTGTCCAACTTCGAGTATTTGTTGGATTTGGTCATGCCATGTCTTTCTCGGTCTTCCTCTATTTCTGCATCCATCAACATTCGCATTGTAAATATTCTTGGCCGTTCTTTCGCAGTCCATTTGTTCGACATGTCCAAACCAGCGCAGAGTTCGTTTCTTGATTTTGTCGATAACGCTTGTCTCAGCCTCACATAATGTTCGTTTTTCAACATTTGTGCATCTATCGTACAAAGTTTTACCACACATTCGCCTGAGAGATCGCATTTCGACAGCATTTAGCCTACTTCCATCCCTGTTTTTCCAAGTCCATACTTCGCTCCCATACATCAGGGACGGGACCAGGACTCCGTTGTGAACTGCCAATTTCGCCTCTTGTTACAAACATTTATTTGCCAAGGTCGATTTAAGTGCGCCGTTCACTCTGTTCCCGGCACTCACCCTCATTTCAATATCTTTCTCAGTCATTCCATCCCTAGTAAACATACTTCCCAGATACACAAATTTCTCTACTTGTTTTAGTATAACTCCATTCACAGTGATTTCACATTTAGTCATACTTTCATTTCTTTCAAAAACCATCACATTCGATTTATCGACATTCATCAGCAAATCGCTTCTCTCGCATACATCGTAGACCTTTGTTACCAAGAATTGCAGTTCCTCTTTGTTGTTAGTAAGAAGTACGGCATCGTCAGCAGACAAAAGACAATTGTCAACTAAATCACCCATTTTTGCTCCCATTCTTAAGCCTTTCAGTTTTTTCATGCAGTTATCGTAAGTGCGAAATAAATAAATTATTACTGATTTATACATATGGTTTTATATTAAATGTAAGTATACATTCTTGTATTTCGTGTTTTCTTGAGTCGTAAAAGAAAATGTATCTCCTAAAAAGTCAGTTGTGGGGTTAAATTCAGCACTTATTACCAGATGCAGTTTTTACTTGATTTCCCAAAGGCGTTAGTTAGTTCTTACGAGTACAACAGAGAAAACGTATAAATGTTGTCGGTGAATTTTTCTATTTACTTATTAAAGTTTTTATATGAAATACCCAGGATTTACAAAAATGGAATTCGTAACCAAATTATTATTATTGCAACATAAAACTTAAATATATGATAATTTTTATTTTTTTGGGGTATGCATACAAATTGTACCCTGTGATATTTTTTTGGATAGTGCCATTACTCCTATATGGGCCTTACTTATAAAACGGGTATAAAGTTAAGCTTGAGAATAGTGGTAGAATAATGATGGTATAGATGATTACGGCGCATCTTTGATCAATTTTAATATAGAATCACTACAAAAAAGGCGCCTTACATATGATTTAATTTTTCTTTTCATAATTCTCAATAATATAGTTGATTCGCCGTATCTTTTACAAAATATTGGTTTCCGTTGTCCTCTTCGCTATACTAGATTAAATTCCCTTTTTTATGTACCAACTTGTAAAAACAATTATATCTCAAATTCTTTCATTAAACGTACCTGTAGAAATTATAACGGACTCAGTATTGATGTAGACATTTTTAACTGCACGTTGCATTTGTACAGAAAATTTCTTCATGGGGTCGATTATTTGGTATAGTTGCTCAATGTACATCTTGAGTGGTTTATGCTATGTATATGAGCCGCATGTAATGTATATGTTTGTGTATGTTTTATATGTGCGTTCATGTGTGTGCGTGGATGGCTCGGAGTGTACATTCGGTATTTTTATTTATTTTAATTGATTACCTCCATGGAAAACGCAAATGTCAACAATTATTATTTTCTCACTTGAAATTCTTATTAATTTTTATTTTGTCACATTTAATGTTTATATCTTTTTAATTTATGAAAACTTAATTGGTCTTTTTATGTTAAAAAAATGTTGTTTTTAATTCTTATTTTGTATGACTGTATATTTTCTGAATAAAATAAAATAAAATAAATAAATTAAATAAATAGCAAAAAGTATTACTTTAAATCTCGCATAGAGTTAAACTCAGTTTAAATCTGGGATAGCGACCATAGAAACTTATACCTGCAGATTATGTGGTATAGCGCTGGAATAAGCCCGCGATCTGTCAAAAATAATATTTTTTGGCAATCAAAATGGATAGTTTAACAGATAATTTTTAAATTTTTAACAATTTCGAAGTTCAGCGACCTTCTCAATGCGATTCAAGTGGTTTTAAATAGTTTGTAAATTGTAATATCTGAAATGTTATATGTTTGTATGTGTTAAAACACATTAAAATGAATTGTGATAAAAAAAGAAACACGAGCAAACTAAAGAACTCCTTTTTACCTTCTCTTCTTTCCAATTTTGAATCCTTTTTCTAACGGTTTTCATGTTTTCCATTATACTGAAAGTAGTCTCGATTTGACTTTGATGTTTGTTTTTTTTGTTGTTGTTATAAAAGTTACTGCGCACGAGCACGCGTACATATCAGAGTTGACTGTTTAAAAATGTAAGCATGTAATAACCTGTGACTTGTTATTCTAGGTAATAAATATTTTTATAAGTAAGCTTTTTTTATATCGGTTATAAATAGATAAACCGGGTATAGTTATTTCTTAATGTAAGCCTGGTATAAGGAAATCTAATAAGTAAGGCCCTATGTGTGTGAATCTTGACACCTTAACAAAACTCAGAACAACAGACTAATGAAAAATGAAAGTAAGTGTTTGAGGAGAATCGTAGTTCTATTTAAATACCAAGCTTCAAATATTTGTGAGTTTACTTATGTATAATAGGAAAATTTCACTTACTGCAAATACTGATTATAACAATATGTTAAACAGATTTTTAAAAATCGTTGTATTTTCAAAATATTATTGATTGACCGCATCCATACTGGCTATTGTGGAGAAAAGGCCCTACTATGTTTACATTTTATATATATATATTTTTTTAAATATTCATTTAACCTGTACATCTGTTTGTATTCGAAATAAATAAAATAAAATAAAATAAAAGTTAACCGTTCAAATATTTTTTATTTTTTTTAATTGTTAAAAAACATGTCTTTACAAAAACGCAACATGTTTGGTCTTGGCAACCGTAACGTCAAGATACGTTACTGTAACGAACGCGTTACCACGTGTTTGTGCGCTGGTTCGTCACTCGCGTCTGCCGCAGTCAAGCTTCCCGGCGTAAGTGGGAAGCCGCCCTCCCAAACAGAGTCAAAGACAAAGTCGGAAGGTAGGGGCCCAGCTGCGCCGACCGCAAGTCAACTTCAATAGCCCTTTGCACCCGGTCCAAGTGGTGTAGAGAGGCGAAGGCAGTCAGCAGGCAGAGCGGAGCGAAGTGCAGGAGGGCGAACAGGGCAGAGAACGGAATAAAACACGTCTTAACTGTTCAGAGTTAGGAACTCAACTAAACTTATTTGGTCGGTTACACGCCTTATAAAGCGATGCGAGTCGGGCCCCGTGAGTCAGCCGTCCCACCCGCGCCGGCTGCCTGGGAGTGGTGGGGGTAGCTCTTCCCCGCCACTCGCTACATGCCGCCGGCCGCAGGTGGTGTAAATACAGGCGTTTAACGCCCGTACGGGCTATTTCGTCGGCAGCCGCGACGCGCACAACATGATGATCATAATTTTTATTTTACATTACATTTTATGTTTCTAGCTATATTTTGCCCCAGTAATATCTGAGGCCAGGCTCGAAAGTGAATACTTTATCTTTATTGAGAGCCTAGCACTCCGTTCTGTTCATATACCGGGGATTCTACCTAGGTTATTTGATTATGTATTTGCATTTTTATTATTCTCTATTATGCGTCCGGAACAGTTACTATGTTCTATTTAAATTTAAATGGTCACAAACAAAATTCAACAAAATCGTTACTAATTAGGGGCGTGGCCAATGTAATTAACCGTTTTCACGGGAATTTAAAATTGAAAAATATTTTTTTATGCTAATTGGTAAATATAAAAAAAATATTTTTGTATTCGACAGTATTTTATAGACCCTCTTGAATTTAAAAAAATAATAATTATAACCTGATATTTCCCTATTTAAGATAGAGGCATGCACAAATAGCTTACAACTCGTCAAGGAATTGCAGGAACAACTTTTAACACGATGCGTGCTGTCTAGAACTGATGCCGATTGTTTAACTCTACTGTAATTTCAGTACTTATGTATTATATTTATTAAGAGTACAAACAGATATACAGCTTAAATATATCACAAGCAGAGTAATTTCAAAATAACAAAAACTTAAAAAATCATGACTTGATATTACGATAAATATTTTTTTTGTTTTTGCTTAGTTGAATTGCCCTTTCAAAAATAACAGTGTTCGAAAAAATCACTGAACTTCCTCATTCTAAATTATGAATTCGCATGACGTCTCTTAAAAAACTAGGAAACCATTTTTAGACTGTTACTAATCTTAAAATCACAAATTTAGTGACAAAACATAACATAAAATGAAAAACAATATCTGACATGAAAAATGTATTTTTTATTAATTTCAAAGACAAATTTTTAATTTGTTGCTGTGTACGAGTTCCTACCACATTTCGAGTCTTTTAGGTAGGTTTTACCATAATATTATTGAGCCGAAATACTTACAACGACAGGAAAAACAATATTTTTACGTTAACACAATTAATTAGCGACTACTGAGTCTGTAGAAATAACAAACATATAGTTGTTTGTTATATAAAAGAACACTGAATGTATTTTCATAAATAATAACTTTATGTTATTTAAATTTTGTTTAATCGAAGAACATTTTTTAAAAAAGATCGCAACTTTAGGACGAAAACGACTGAACTAAAAAATAGCTTAAAATGAGTTAAGGATCATAAAACGACTTCAATGAGCATTATCTATCTTTCTGAATAAAAAAAACGCAAGATTTGGGGAATAGGAGAAAGCCGTTACGTCGGTCTCTTTATTAGTCAGAGAATGCAGATTCCGTGTCAGTACGGAAGCGACGCAATTAGTATTGTGTTTACATTGTTGTGTGAAGGACGCAACGCAGACAAACATATGGTGACCGAAAGCCGGTTGGGTCAATTTTATTCCGATATAAATTGCATGTTTACTTTATTTTTAATATATGAAAATGACCAATTTAACTTTGTGATTGTTTCGTTACCGATAATCTTACTGATTTATTTACGTTTATGTCATTTCGTGAATAATTTACATATGTTTGGTGAAGTGATCCAACCTAATAAAAACTATGCCATTATCTTATTGATCAAAGTGCTTTCGTTTGTTTGTTTTAAATCTAATTATGACTCTAATTAACTAAACTAATGTCTTGTTTAAACTTACAGTCATTTATTTTTATTGCGTCTTTTTTTCATAGATCCATAGCTGAAAGCCTTTGTTAAAAATTTTACGCTAAATTGGGTGCTTACTTCGAAAAATATGCAACAATCGACGAAATAATACGAAGGTGTCACAATTTATATTCTTCTTTTGCAATTTCCCAAAAAGTTGATTTTTTTATTTAAGTCGTTTTCGTCCCCAAAATATGTCTTTACAAAAAACATAACGCGAAGTGTCAATAATGATTATTATGTTTTTTATCCTTTTGCATACGGAGGATTAGAATTTGTCTCCAAAAAAAATAGCCCATGAACGTCTTTCGCTTCTAATCCCCCTAAAAATAGTATTCCTTTCCCTTCACAGTGTCCATTATCGATTTGCGTTAAATTTGCGCAACTGACAGCCTTAAAATCGTTCGTTCTTTTCAAGGATTCCGCAAAATACTTAAAGGATCGCGAATGCGAGCAGCCAGCATCGTTGTCACATCCTGGCATTTCTTGTCCTTTATTCGGGTAGAAATCATTATGTCCATTGGGGTACCTGATTCCAATTGTAGAAGTGTGAATAATTTCCACGTACTGAGCATCACTTTTTATGATCGAAGTCTCCTCAAATAATCTGTCGGCAGGATCTAGGCCTTGAAATACAATCAATAAATAAATGTCAACATATTACAACAGAAATGAAAAACATTTTAGAAACGGTAATATAGAAGTCTAGGCATCTACAGGGCTTATGACCTTTCATTGGCTGGTTTAAGTGGTCACTTTACACAGTGTGTAACATTCACCATTTTACCCATATTTGAACATCAATATCCCTTCAAATCTTTCATTTGTTGATATTTGTGAAGTAAAAGAACTGAAACCTTTATTTTTGCAGGAAAAATTCATCTAATTGAATTATTTTACTAGGCAACGCCTGAAAATCTATTTTTTTCAATTTTTATACTTCTTCACAGACCAGGTGGATTTATCAACAATATTTTGAGTTTGTCCAAATTCGTATTAAACTCCACATTTTATAGAAGGTTCTTCATCTCTGTTGTAATATTAACAGCACCCCAGGGAGTTGAATTCAATTCTTGTCTACAAATATTTGGATAAACTCTAAATATGGTTGAACTAATAAATGGGTGAAATTTAGGACGAAATTAATTGTACAATAAACCTACATGTGTTATTAAAATTAGCAAAGTAATTTTAGTTTTGCGTAATGTAAGAATTAAAAAAAACATCAAATAACCGCAGTTTAGTAAAAAGTTAAGTATTAAAGTTATTTGTATTTTATTTTATTTTATTGTTATTAAATAAACAACATCTTTTTTTTTTTAGGAAATATTAACGTTTTTATATTTACCCAAATATTTTGATTTTGGTGGCCATTTTCGACGAGTTGTTAATTACTCACGATTAGAAAAATGAAATTAAGTTAGAGTAAAATGGGGTTTGAACCTCGGACCTCTGGTCCGTGAGTCCGCAACACTAGCCACGTGACCATAACCCGATTCATCTGTTAGTTACGATTGATTCCAATAATTTTTTTTAGCACGGTTTAAGGGCGAAATTAAAAATGTTGCAGTCAACTGCAAACATAGGAATAATAACACTGGTCTGGGAAAAAAAACATTCTTGTTAATTTTTGTTTAAGATGACTTCTGGAATCAAAATATTGCTATAAATTTTTCTCATCACCTGCCGTCTTCGAGAAAGCCCTTGATTTTGGGGGAGCCTGAAATTTCAATAATAATTTTATGGCCACGAATTTTATTTGGAGGGCTGAAAAAGATTATTTTAGCCGTAAAGAATAAAAGAAGTGAGATTGTCGATGAGCCGAATCAACTGAACACTCTTCACCATCGGTGGACGTATTATACGATGGTCTAGGCCAGTGGTTCTGAACCTTTTTGAAGTCAGGGAGCACTTTTGATCATAAGGAAAATCGCGTAAAAAATCGCGGTACACCAAAACTAAAGATTCAAAAAACATACAAAGATAACTTTTATTACAAATAATATTGATTATTTTACTACAGACAAAAAAAAAACATTAATTTTAAAAATACATTCTTTTATTTTCATTCGTATTTTATTTTTACGAAATATTCCCAATAAACAAAAGTGCTGGTATGAGGGGATATTATATATAGTAACACAATAGTTTAAATAAAAAGTCGATAAAATAACATCACATATCACTCGTCACACGGGCTGTAAGAACTGTTTTCTTTAGGTGTTTTTTAAGTTCGTGTATAGTTTGTATATTTTTTAGGTCATTAGAAAGTGAATTGTCAAAATTTATTGCTGAATACAAAAAACTGTTTATTTTTCTGGTGGTCTTAGGTTGTTCGAAATTTAAATTATTTGATGTTCTTGTATTTATTTTGTGTATGCTGTAGTTAAAATTTCTCGTTATTTTATTATTTTTCATCAGAAAAATATCATTTTCATTTTTTCTGTGTAAATTAATTCCTCTAGATTAAGCATTTTTGTTATTCTATATAAATCTGTGGTTCTAATATATTCATTAAAATTAACTGTTACTTTAAGTGCTTTATTAATTGTTCTTTGTATTGATTCTTCCATTTGATTACTACATTGCTACCATATTATTAATTCATATACAAAGAGTAGAAGTATAAAAGAATTGTATATCATAAATTTTGTACTTTTATTGAAGACTTCAGTTCTTCTCACTATTCCAATAATTGGACCCAGTTTTTTTATAACTGCTTTGATATGTTTTGTCCACGCTAATTTTTCATCCACTTCCAAACCCAAGTACTTTACATTTTCTGTTTGTTTGATTTGCTCGTCTTTAATTATTAGGGGCGTTTGTTTTTTTGTTTTATTATTTTATTTTATTTTATTTATTAGGGATATCAACAGTAATACAAGTAACAATAAGTCTATAAACTTACCTAAACTCCAAACTCTCCAAACTCGAAGGAACATGGCTGATGCCATTTTTATGTATAAAACTTTGAATAACATGATAGATTGCCCTAAGATTCTGTCACTTATTAATTTTAGAGTCCCAGTAACGCAGACCAGAAACCAATCTCTTTTTAAAATTTCTAAATGTAAAACTAAATCTTTTCATAATTCATTTGTAAATAGAACCTGCTATATGTGTAATCAAAAAATAAATTGTATTGATATTAATAATATATCTTTAACTTCCTTTAAAAGTGAAATTTCCAAAAATAATTCAAGTTATGATGTTGCGCCTTGAATCCGCAGCCTATATTATGCAGGTGATGTGCAGTTCTGTATGTAGGCACATAATAAATGAACTCTGTATGGTCAACTATAGTTGTATTATTTATTGTAATGAGCAACTGTGTGACCAATATTCATTTACATTTCTAGTAATATTATAAGTTTTGTATGATTAGTTATTTTATGTTATGTATATTTTTTATGTGACAACATTTACAATAACAATATTATGTGGAAGCCTCTAATTGGACTTTATGATATGTATTTATGGTATAACTGATTCTTATAAATGTATAAATGTCTGTTGGCTTTCCAATGAAATAAAATAAAAAATAAACAAAAATACAACAAATAAAATATACAGAGAATAAAACCAATGACAGATATCCACAAAAATACATTAAATACACGTACAATTCATACTAGTGTGTTTGTGTGAGTGTAAGTGAGTGAGAGGGCGGGTGTTATATTGGAATGAGGGTGGACATGTGTGTAAATATTGCGCAAGTGTCAAGTGTCGAAAATATAAATTTATTTAAAATATTAAGAATTAGAGATAAAATATAATAAAATAAGATAAAATAAGACTTTATTATTGAAACTAAGTATAAGACAAAAAAGTATGTTTTAAGACGCGCATTTTAAATGTTATTTTTTAACAATCAAATTAATCAATAAGGGGAAAGTTCAAATTATATTCACTAACAAAACGTATAAGTGAAGAGTTCTGGGCATAGTTCGTAAGAACTGCTGGCAGATAAAATAGAGAGCTCGACGTGTGACGGGTGCGGTAGCCGGGGACATTTAATGATAACTCCGACAAAAGAGCCGGACTATCAAGGCGTCCACTAAGTATGTCATGAAGCACTCCATGTCCAACAGTAGACGGCGATCTTCTAAAGTAAGCAAGTGGTGTTTTTTGCAGGAAGACATATAATTGAGATCGGTATACCTGCATCTCCAGAGGAGATGTCTAAGAAATATCCATTGAATTTTCTCGAACTTTTCTTTATGTGTGACATATTGTGGAGACCAAACAGAAGAGGCATACTCGAGCAAACTGCGAAAATGAGCAAAGTAGACCATTTTAATACACGTGATATCTTTAAATACCTGACATGTACGAAGTACAAAACCAAGGTTTCTATGTGCACGATCATATATTTATCATATGTTTAGTCTTATTTGTATTTATTGTTATTGAGTTATTATCTAACTAGTACATAAACTTATTTAGATCCTCATTGATGTTGTTTTGCAGTTAATTTTCAGTACATAAAAACATAAATGCTCAAGTTAAACTTTTTGTGGCGAAAATTATTTAATGTGACACCTAAGCTTGTTGAGTTTTACAAATTTCAGCGATATTAGGTCTAAAATTTTACATAACTTCTCTCATTTCTTCATCTGAATGGCTTAGTTTTTCACGTTTCTTCGTTTTAATATTGGTTAATGTCAAAAAACCTAGCTCACAAAAATACGAGGTTGAAAGTTGTAACATTTAAAAGAAATCAAAGATGCACTTGTGTTATAAATAGTATACACACAACACTCTCAAAATAAACACACAAAAGATAATTTAATAACAGGGTCTGTCTATAAGCTATATAAACGCAATAATGCAAGGGGAATCCCCTGCGTGGAAGAGCAAGTAACCGAGCAACGGTTCTCTTGACCGTTGTTGTGAGGTGAGCGCACACAACTTCACTTTGCAAATACGAGTATAATGGCTAGCCATTATATTTGCAACTCGCGCAGTAAATGAGTCAACATTAAATTCTATTTTTCATAATTTTTCAACAAGCTCGCGGAGCACCAGTGGTCCGCGGAGCACCGGTTAAGAACCACTGGTCTAGGCTGTGGCTCAAAGATAGGGGTAAGGGGGTCAAAATAGCTAGGGTGGCCTCCACCAAAAATGGTGGCTGATGGGGAAAAACGAGAGTCATATTTGGATTCAGGAGATCGTTTTACAGGCAGGAATGGTGTCAGGGGCGATTTTCATGCAGTCTAGTGTAAGCATCCCATTCAAACCCAGTGGCGCATAGGGAACTCCTTGGAATTTCAATTGCAGCATCTTTATTGTAACATGGAATGTAAGATGATTAGTCTTACGCTTCAATATAAGTCCAGGAACAATGAAATATTTCAGTATAGAATATCTTCAAATTCGAATCGATCCTAGGACCTCAAGCATGGTAGGCAAACACGCTATCCACTACACTGCGAGGCAGGGCCATCTCTATTCGAATCCCTTTTTCTGGATTTTAACCCACACGCAACCATTAAATCGGTAAGGGTTCTGGTTGTATCTCACACACACAACTGTATTCTTCACCCGTCCGGAGACAGAAACAAAAGGGAAAATGTATAATGGCGTAAGACAAAAACTAATATATAATTTTGAAAATTGGGTTAACGATGCGAAATGCAGAAAACGAAAAAGACCGAGAAAGACATGACCTACGATCAAATCCAAATAATACTTAGGGATGTACTTAATAAATTAATTACTCTAGTCAATGTTTATTATTTGTAAATTTAACGAAATAATTTTAAGTTGCTAGAATTCCACTCGTCTATGCGCTTTGTAGCTGCAAGACGATTGGTAATGTAGCTTCAATATGTTAATATCATCAACTACCAAATACCTACATTTTGTAAATGTGATCTAGTATTTCTATTGTCCATGCGCTCAGTGACTGCAAGACTTGTTATAATCTAACTCCTGTTTTTAAAAATTAGTTTTTTTATTTATTTCAATAGCATTGAAATATCAAACTTCACAGGTTATTTTAAATAAAATGTGAATATCACAAAAATAAATTCATCTAAAAAAATTCATCCAAAATAATTATCTATTTTTTTTTGTTTTCTACACCACTTTGTGAAGAGGACCTAAATTACATTGGTTTGGTATTTTTTACAAACAATATAGTGTTAAATTTCCGCAAACCAAGTTTTGTAAAATTTCCAGTGAAAATAAACGTAAAATTTGCATCTTCAATAAAAAAAATATAAAAGCGTTCAAATTTTCGTTAAGAATCACCTTAACGTAGAAAAAGTTTGATAAAGAATCTCTTGGAAATATTGGCCCTTCCTAATTAAATAAACAGCTTGATGAACTAAAAAACCAAAAGTCGAATAGTAAATACGTGGTGCAACTAAAAATATTATTTGAATCTTTTTTTAAATGATAGTTATTAATATAATTTCTATAAGTGGTGCGTAATGATGTGTTTTATGTTTCTAGTATTTTGTTTTCTTACTATTTTGGATTGTACTATATTGTAAACTGATATTGTCACAAAAAGTGTTTCCTCTTACGTACCGTCCCAAATGATTTTATGTTTATAATTTGTGTTTACTTTTTTGGTGTGGCATTTCGGTTCGTTTTTTGTTTCTGTACTTTTGCTTTATTGTGTATTTCTCTTTGTTGACATGTTTTAACTTTATATTATATTGAATAAAAATAACAAAATTCTTCGACCCCAATTTCAGTGGGAAGTTAACAGAGATATTTTCGACTATCTATAAAGAAAATCCGATATTTGTGTACAAAAATGAGTAAATTTGCAGAAACATTTAATTTTCTTTACCAGTAACCTATAATTGAACACGTTTAGTAGAAAAAAAAATGCGAATTCTACTTTTCATACACAAAACTTAATTTTACTTTGTAAATTAATTTTACTTCCCATTGTAATCGGGGCCCTGTGAGTATAATATTCTATCTTTGTACAATGTGATTTATTGATAGTCAAAATATGTTTTTTAAAAAATATCTGTTTGCAAAGAATGAGAAGCGTGGTGTTTTATCCTCTCTGCTTATCTTTTTGCTATTTTAAAAATCGATAAAATGAGCGCGATAAATTCTTACCCATTAAAAACGGAAGTTTTCCGTCGAGTCCTCTTCCTAAATACCCCGAAATTTGAGCGCCTAAGCTGAAGCCCACCACACGTATATCAGCGTTGTCAAGCCCAAGCTTGTTAAGCCAACTTATAAAGAGATGCATCTGCTTAGCCACAATCGGGACATTTTCAACTGATTCCTCATACGTGCCATCAGCCCCATACATCCAATCGACGCTAAATACATTGTAGTCCTCCATAATCACATGATCGAAAATTGCTGAAATAAAATAATTCATTTAGTATTACTGCATTATCATTTTCTGTCATTCTTTTTAAGTTGCATAATTTTTATTTTTTTTCTAGTGTAGGGGAAACGTATACAAAATGATCCCTCGAGGTGAAACTATCCCTTGAGATTTGAGCGAAACTACTAATGCCATATTTTGTTTAATTCTGTAAACATATACATAGCAACGTTTTAAACATTAATGGCTGAGAGACGCGTGCAGTGAGAACGAGTGAGCGAAAAAAATAAAAAAATATATCTGTCTCATCTTAGGTAAGTCAGTTTTAAACATAATTTATAAAGTTACATACAGAACATTCTTTAAACTGCACAAACAATATTATTGAATAATATCTATCTGATTCATTATTCATACGTCAGTTTATTAATATATTATTTAAGTTGTTTTATTATTAACAAAAACTCCAGAATGATCCTATGAAATGATCCTCAAGTGATCATTTTGTTCACGTAGTAGGGCAAAATGATCCTTTGGTAAGGTTTTGCTAAAATCAGTGTGGAAATAACACGTTGAATAATAACACAATATGATGAATTGTGGTAGATCACAAAAATGATTACACTTCTAGAACTTGTCAAATTATTGAAAAAATGTCATTTGTTTTGTATTAAATATCAATTATCCCTTAGAGGGATCATTTTGGACACGTTTTCTCTACCTATATTCGAAATTATATAATTTCAAATTACTAAATACATAATATAGTGTGAGTCACTCTCCAAGCACAAGAGCTAGTCTCTTTTTTGCAAAGTAAAAGCTTAAAAACGTATTGATAAAATATATATATAAGGATGTACGGTCATATACGGCGACGGCCGTTCAAGCAAATTACTGACCCAAAAAATCATTTTGAGAAATCGCCTTTTGAAAGTTTGGGGACATTTTTTTTTATGGAAAAGAAATCTTTGCGTTCTTATGATCAACCCAAATATTTCAATTTTGGTGGCCATTTTCAACGAGTTGGAAATAACTCACCATAAGAAAATGGTTATCAAATTGTGGTAAAGTGGGGTGCGAACCTCGGATCTTTGATCCACGAGTCCACGACACTAGCCACGGGACCACAACCCGATTTTTAATAAATTTAATAAAAAATCTTGTTTTCAGACTTCTTTTTCCAGACTTTTAAGGTACGGTCTGAAAAAATTCATATTTGAGTAAATAATAAGACCTCAAGTATTTCTCTTTTTAAAAAAAATATTAAAAAGTTAACACACTAAATTGTATTCATTGTTCATTATCTTACCTTTTCTTATTTCATTGTTATATTCGTCATCAAAATTCGATCTGAATCCATGAATTATGTAAATAGTTTTTTGATTGGGATTTATATTTGAATTAACAAAACTGCTATTGTCATTTAGAGTCAATATTTGTGACCTATAATTGTTCGCCCTGAAATATTATTTTAACAAGTCAATTATGTGATGTCAAATCCCGTATATACAATTTTTATATTATATTATATTATATTAAGGTATTCTTTTTCCATAATTTATGAAAATGAACATATGATATAGTCCAGTTGTAGCAAAATTGATTAAAAATTATAAAAACGCCGCTTATATTACACGCGTGCACCCCCCATCACTGTCAATAACCGACTAAACCTGTTTCACAGAACACCGCCACAGAACCGCGTCTCGGCTTCCTTATACGGATGTATTGCTGTATAGGCGGACGTTCATTCTTCGCGTGGCGCGGATAAATATTTTTTGTATAATATTAAAATCCAGCTTAGTTGTACAAATTTTACTTTCCAAATCCGGTGTGAAAATCTCCATTTGGAGGATTAAAAAAATACAACTTCTTAATTTGAAAAAAAATAGACATGCATACTAAGTCGTGTGTCGTACGTAGACTAGTGTGACATACAGCCACACAAGAGTTAAAAAGACAGGCACTTACTTTGTATACAAATGAAACACAACATCGTTAGATGGATTAAATCTTGTTGTTGCAGATGCTGAAAAAGTAATAAATTTCTTGCTGATAACGTGAAATTATTTTACGTCTACACAAATGTTAATTCATTCCGTAAAATAAAATAACATAAACACTAAGACTTGATTTTTGCTCCTACCAGAATAAATTGATGCAATAGAAATAGTCAGTAAAGCATTTATAATGCACTTCATTTTGAACACTTTTTACCGAAATGCTTAGGAATAATTACTACACAAGCCAAAATGTCGGTAGGTACTATCAAAATATTTTATTTGACAATAATACCGGTGTGATAAAATCTTTATCCGACTTTCGGTAATAGATAAATACGACGAAAATAAACATTATTTAATATCTTTTGTGTTTTATTAACGTAATTGTGTTGATAATGAGTGACTTGTTAGATAAAAAATAACAAGTGGTTCAGGAAAAAATAAAGTAAAAATTATTTGAATTATTTTATAATATTTATGGAACAAAATTTCTTCTTCGAGTGACATCTATGTTTTTTACTTAGTACTTATTTTAATGCAGAGATCTAAAACTTACTAAAATCGTCGCGTCGCGTCGAGTAAAAATATGATAATAATTGTAGGGACGAAAAAAAGAAATTATTTTATCAAATTATTTCAACGAAACAAATATAACATAACATAATAGTATTTAACAGTTTGAACACAAAATAATAAACATAATTGATCAATAAGCAGTTCGCACAACAAAAAATCTGAAAACGTTATAAAACTCAATTTATTCTTAAATTTGGTTCGTTTGGTTGTGTTATTGTTGCAATTTTTATGTTGTATTTTTGCTTTGTATTTTTTGTGTCTTTTCTGATTTTTTTGTTTATTATATGCTCATCGTAAGCATTTTTAATTTTAAAACGTTATTTTTTTGTCCGGCATTTTACCGAAACATAACAATGTTTCGGTAAAATGCCAAAATAAAAGGAAAATATGACTAACGCCATCTACCGACAACTGTCAAAACATTTTATCATGAACTCGTGCAGTGGAGCATAGTAACGCCGCTTGTCGTTAGAGGTCTCAAAGAAAGCGAACTTGATTACGCACGGCCAATCGGCCACGCCAATAACTTTTCATGTTCTCAAACAGTAATCGAGGATATCAGAAGCAAGCCTAGAAATCTCCATTGAAGGAGTTACTGAGATATTTGCTCAAAACTTTGAAAGAAGAATCGTGACATTTCTAATTATGCTTCACAACTAACTCAATGGAAAATGGTAAATTTGCGGTATCAAGTAGTATAATTGAAATCTTTTTTTGCAAGATTCAGAGACGGTTTTGAATTACGCTTTTATTTACGTATGTAAGTTTTTATGTATAGTTTATTTTGGCATAAATATCAAATTTTCCGTTTTTGGTGCAGATTTCTAAATTTGCTTCTAATACCGTCAATTATTTGAAATTGTCAAAATTTTGTTAACCTGCACATATTTTTTGTTTTAAACTAAATATTATAATTGTGTCTTTGTTCCCCGGGGTTTATTTTATAATACTGACAAAATTACATGTTTGCAGTTTTTTTGTGACCTTTTGTTTTATTTTGAATCTTGAAGTAGGGCAGACATAAATATATTATTGTGCTTGTGTGTTCTCTAATAATAACAATTTACATATATTTCTGGTTGAGCCGATAATTTGTTTCGATGTATTTTAGCCAGAAAAATCATAATATGTAAGTAGATACTGGCTTATGTTGGTTTAGTGAAGTTGCTACGCCTGACGAGACATTTTTGTTTTGGCTATAAGTACTGTTTGCCCCGCAGGCACGGCTTTTTACTTTTTCGACTGTTTTACGTACGCACGCTTTTTGAATTGTAGAAAGAGTTTTCCGCTATTTTGTCGCCTAAGTTTTAACTTCGATTTAACTCGCACATCGCCGTCAATTTTTCATCATCAATCGCCGTTTATCCGCCGCCTCCAGACGAAATTGTGTGCCTGCAGTGTTCCTGATCACCCATTTCCCCGGCAGCGTGAGCTGATCGCCGACAAGGAAGAGGACTCAACAACAGGTTAGTCAGTGTTATTACAAACATGTTTATTATCTCTGGTCTGAGTACATTTCTATAGATTGTTGGCTGCACCCGCTAGCTCATATTGTCAGTATGAAGAATTTATTTACTATCTAATATAAAGTGAATCTACTAACACAATTCACCGATTTCATTTATAACTTGTTAAACACATATTTCTTAACCTTCAGTTTGAATTTTAATTTTTTTTATTGTTCTTCGTAACTTTTAAAATAATTGTTTTTTTACGTACTTCTTTATTTAGTACGTACAAAATAATAAAGTTATTTCATTGTAATACATTGAATATTAATGATATAAATAGACAGTATATTAATCCCTATTCCTTGATTAATAGAGACTATCAGGTTTTTGTGTGTTACACAAATGTTACACAGTGTGTACGTACACAGTGGCTACTTAAACCAGCTAACGACAGGTCATAAGCCCTGTAAATGCCTAGACTTCCATATTCGCTTCTCAAAAATGTTTTCCCTGTGTTGCAACATATTAAGATCAAAATAAACCTGGCTATTTTGAAAATTAATCACCGTCCCAAAAAAGGGTTTCATGGGTCGATAGATAAATAAAAACCCAGCAAAAGCAATAATTTATTACCAAAATAATTGACTACGCAAACGTGTTATCGACCAAAATCGACATACGCCCAAATGCTTCTGACCGGAAGAAATATTTTTCGTTTGCACAATTTCAATAAAATCTTATTATATTTTACATGCAAGATTTATAAGATGTAGGTTTTTACTTTTAAAATTTTTATGGAAAAATAAAGACTCCTTTTTAATTTTATTTTAACGGATTTAAACAGAAATGAAGAAAATATTAAAATTTTAAAAATTGTATTTCGGAATTCTTCGTCACAACTTTTGTTTATGACACGGGTTTAAGCTGAAACAAATCTTTTCAGAAACATTTCATTGCTTATGTATTTTAGACAGCGGACCGAGTCGGGTATAATTAAATTCCGAATAACGAGCTTTATGCTCCGATTATTCTTGTTTTGTCTTAAATGAAACTAAACTTTTAGTGAAAATCACGTTCCAGTATTGTTGACAGATAACTTTTACCCTTAATATTGTCTATCAATTTGAGAACCTGGAATCCCAATCGTTCAGGTGACTAATTGTCTAATTAAACAAAATTAATTGATTAACAAATTCCAAACGGGATGAAAAATACCTTAAACTAGGGAATATGGAAGTCTAGACATTTACAGGGCTGTCATTGGCTGGTTTGAGTGGCCACTTTACACACTGTGTAACGTTCACCATTTTGCCTATGTTTGAACCTCCATATTTCTTAAATTCATCCGTTTGTTGATTTAAGTAAAGTTAAAGAGCTGCTTTCAGGCGTTGCCTAGTATGTGAAATAATTAAGTCAAATGAATCTATTTACAACAATAAAGGTTTCAGCTCTTTCTCTTGACATGTCATTGGCATTTTTATTTAATTTATTTATGCAAATCAATATGTTTCACAAAAAGTAATAACGTAAACCCAGATGGGTAGACGTTATTATTCTTAGTCTATGAGGTTAAGAGCCTTGTGTTGAGTTGGGATACGACATAATGGAAAGTGGGGGCAGGCACATTTTTAAATAATAGTAAAAATAATCAAATAAAAAGTAATTCCGTTTCTACACCTTATGGTGCCTAAGGCACTGCATAAGTATACAAATCGAAGCGTTTATTGATCATTTTTTTTATATGAAGGTAAGATGATAAACCTTACTTTTCAGGTGCCAGTGATGCCAGGTGATGGACTATGCAATATACTAGAGTAAAAACACCTTTTCAAATAAATATTTCATTTCAACCATGTCGGGAATCAAACCCGAGACCTCATGAATGGTACGCTAGTTGAAACTAAAAAAATGAATCCAAAAAGGAAAATAGTAAATATGTGTTTACCCACCTTAATTTTACTGGACCGAGTGAATGAAACGGACTCGTACATTTCAGACACACTCAATCATTTTTAGATTTATAATAAATAATATTATTTTATTTACATTGTTTGCCTTTGATACATAGTTTTATGTTCGTTTTATTCAGTTTCTTGTACTGTTTCTTCATATAACTGTCATAATTGGCTTTGACCGTATATATTATATAATAAATAAATAAATATGTAACCATATGAAAATTAAATTTTTTTGAAGTTACGATTAACAATTGTTCATTTTAAAATCCGACAGCAAAAACAGTTTTTTACTTAATGTTTTGTGTCGTGAAAATCTTGCATTTTTTATAAGGGAGTAAAAAATGATTGAAAACAATAAAATTAGTGGTGACTGAAAATAATATTTCTCCCTCAATTCAATTACGTGAACCGTTTTGCCCTTGAGTTCTGTTAAGGGAGTCTTTTCTAGACTTTTCCGAGAATTTTCAATCTAACGAGAAAACGCGGAATGACGCACAAGAAATGTCATTTGCAGGTAAAATGTTTTTATACCTAAGATAAGGAATATTTTTCTTTTGATATTAAAATCGCTTATTTAGATTTACTTCGCCCAAACCAACGAAACGCATTCATATGGATAATTTTGTACTATAAATTTAATCATTATTATTATTACAAATTACTTATAAAGCGCCATTTTCCTAATAAAATACCCGAAGGTCGCCTTACGAAGTGAATATAGACTTTAATTTATTGATTTAATTCATATATATTCGAGAGGAAAAGGCCTCGGAAGCTACGCTTAAAAGGACAGCTCCAGATTTTGCAGAGTTTCCTCTTTGTTTTGCCAAAAGAAAAATTAGAAGCAGGACTCTGCAACTCTGGAATGAACGTTATTAAAACTTTGGTTTTGACCAGAAAACAGATAGCTAATTTATTCTTTCCGTCTATTTTCGATACTTTTGATTCAAGCCCTTTTCAACATTTAGATACAGATAGCTAGAAAATAAAATCCATTTATATTTAAGTAGTTGGAAAATTAATATTGCGTCATTTTTGTGAAAATCTCCTCAAGGGCGCTGTATAATCAGTAAATATCCCAGCACATCTTGCAGCTAGAGAGCGCATGGTCGGTTAAGATTCTAGTTCCTTGTTTCCAATTAAGATCAATTTAAATTATACTAGACAGGAGCTTGATTACAGCACGTCTTACAGCTACAAAACGTATGGACGGTAGGAAATCTAGCCCCCATTTACATTTTTTTAAATTGACAAAGAAATTTAGTGCGTTAATGAAATTTAAAAAAAACAATAATAATAATATTAATGAAAAAATAGAGTAAGATCACAACACGATTTGCAGCTACTAGGCGCATGGACGGTTGGAATTTTAGA
Organism: Micrasema longulum; assembly: GCF_059751315.1. Taxonomy (NCBI): domain Eukaryota; kingdom Metazoa; phylum Arthropoda; class Insecta; order Trichoptera; family Brachycentridae; genus Micrasema; species Micrasema longulum. Next base: position 883,737 of record NW_028278059.1, on the reverse strand, counting down.
CCTCATTCACAAAATGTAGGTATTTTATAGATGATAACATTTAAATTTGGAAGCTAGATTATTTATCAATCGTCGTGCAGCTTCAAAGCGCATGGACGACTGTAATGCTAGCAAGTAAAAATTATATCAAAAAAATTAACAAAAAATGATCGTGAACACAGAGCATAGTAGTATATTTTTCAAGTGTTCATGCCAAGAAGCAAGCAATATAATGCTGTTCTGAATGTACTCTCCATGCATACTCCATGCACTCGGCAATAACTATTCCGACGTTGCTGATATCTTTAACATTAAGTATAGTTTAAATAAATAAACTCTTTTTAATCATTTCAAAGATCGTAAACGGTAATTTACAATTTTTAGATTGTGCTTTCTATGTTTATTTTTGAATGCGCACCATATTTACGTATATAATTATTTTTTAAACTACTTTAATTGTTATTATTATTACTATTTCTTTGATAAAAATATGTATTTTTTTAAAAACGTAAAATAATTTTTTAACACGTATTTAATTTGCTTATATTTTGTACCTCTTAAAGAAAAAAATATAAAAATGAATTTTATTTAAAAAATTTATCTGCGCACATTGTTTAATATTTTTTTTATATCTAAATATGTTCTTTATTCGAAACTGCTATTATAATATTTATGTTACATAATACTTTTCAATTTGATATATATCTTTGTAAGGTAAAAGGCAATGCGTGCCGTGTGTATTAATAAATAAACTAAATAGATAGAGCACTGTGTCAACATTATGGCCAACAAAATATTTTTATAGACATATTTATATATTTTAATGGTTTTTACTATGTTTTCACTGCATTAATTACTTTGTTTTTATTATATTTTTTGCTACGTTTTTTTATTACACTTTTGCTATGTTTTTACTACATCTTAATTATGTTTTTACTACAATTTTACTATGTTTTTATTACATTTTACTATGTTTTTACTACATTTTTACCATGTTTTTACTACATTTTGTACCATTTTTTTCACTTTGTCCTGTATCTTTTTAAATGTTTCTATATATTGATTGCTGTTTTTTATATTTTTTGACTGTCTTAGAACGGGGTAAATAACCCCAGTTAGACAGTCAAAGCAACTTTACTTAAATTATAATTTTGTGTATGTAATATAATGGTAATAAATAAATAAATTATACAGTCACCTTTAAACTAAAATAAAATAAAAATAAAATTTAAACAAAATAAAGATAGACTTGTGAAATATAAACTTTGTACATTATATAAGCAAGGTCAATAACACTGCAACTCCCATATTATATTTATATATATATTAAATGTAGACATTCTATCAAACTTGATGACATACCTTGAAGGTTAAATTAAGCGATGTCTACAAATATTTGGACACATTTAATAGTAAATAATGCAATATCACTTGTACGCTTTGTGCTTCAGGTGCTATCGGGATCTTTATATCATAAATAGAAAATTCAGGAAAATTGGAATTGTGGAGAATATTTGGATGACTAAGAGCCTTTTCAGGCCTTTCAATTAACTGATGACAATGAAGTAGTAAGAACGGTTCTGAGTCGGAAAAAGGTTCTTTAGAAAATCACCCTAGAGGTCTCTCACAAGAGGGTTTGTAAGATCAGGGTCAGAGGGAGGTGTATTAATATTTTAAATGTGTACACAGTTTGAGAGTATCATGTTTCAACAGAAGTGGAATACCACAACAATGTGCCCTTGAGGTATTTTGTTACGGAAATGGCGCTTTACAAGTTATCCAGAATAATAATAATAACAAGGAAACGGAACGGATTTCCAATTTCAAGCGAACATTTTTTGCTTGAATTAGGATTTATTGGAGTTTATAATCACTTTGAAGCGAGCACTTTTTATTACTGAACCCTATTTAAAATATTAATGAGAACTATTTTAAATGTTAATGACGTAAGGAACGCGGACTAGTTGGCTTGTTTCGATCATATGATGTGGATATGACGTAGGTAGAACATACCGAGGTAAGATACAGATAGTACAGAAGTTACGTATACCGTCTCGATATATACATATGAAAATAGCGTTCATAATCGAGGCACTGGAGTCGGCTATTAAGAAACGTGTGCTCCCGTTTGATATACATTTTTTTCCGTCATCACAGTAAGACTTAAGCTTGCAAATAATAATAATAAAATTAAATAAAATCATGTACATAATCAATTATCTATAATTATTTATCAAGGACACAAAGTCAAACTTGGTAAAGATAACCAGATAGCGGAGTTACCAAGAAGAATAGGGCTAAGTTGGGTTGCTTTCGGCAAACTTAAATATATTTTTGAAAACAAACAAGTCCCTATATGCTTGAAAAGACAAGTCAAAATCGTGCATATTGCCGGTGACAACATACGGACTAGAAATCATGTCTATAACACAAAAAAAGTAGCCAGAAATTAAAATGCACGCAACGATCCATTGAAAGACAGATGCTTGGTGTATGTCTAAGAGAAATAATTAAGAAATAAGGCGCCGAAACGGAGTCGTGGTTATTATGGATCGTGCAGCGAAATTGAAATGGCAGTGGGCAGGACACTTGACGAGACAAAATGATGGCAGGTGGACACCCAGAATAATAAAGTGGAGACCATGGGCAAACAAAAGAAGTGTTGGAAGGCCACAGAAAAGATGGGTCGACGATATTGCCTCCATCGCCGGTAAAACGTGGATGATGAAAGCGGGTGACAGGAAGGAATGGAGACGTTTGGAAGAGGCCTTTATCCAGCATTGGAGAGAATACGGCTGAAGTAGAAGAAGACACAATCAATATTCATTTCAAGTCTAAAGTATTTAACATTTTATCTGGTGCCTATCGAACCTGCACAAACTTGTTCAGAACAACAAACCACACATGTAATGAGGAATAAGGAATAATTTAAAAAATATATATTTATACATACATAAATTGTCTATGTTTTTATAAATGTATGTACGTGTATGCGCATGGGCGTATGTACGTGTGTGTGTATGTACATGTGTATATATGTGTATATTTACATATACATGTGTGTATATATGTGTATGTCTGTATGTATATGAATCAAAATATGTATCCGAATAAGTTTAATTTTATTTGTCTGTGTTCTATATTAATTTGTTAAGTATTATAATATATTAAAATGTAATTGCCTAGCTTGGAACGGGGTATGTACCCTTGTTAGCTGGGCAAAGTGAATATGGAATTGTATTTTGATAAAGAGTGTGAATAAATAAATAAATAAATAAATAAATAAAATGAACCGAATAATGATGACAAATTTTGGGTTTGGTAAGCGCCAAACCAAAATATGTTCATTTTCGATTCGGTTCAAAAAATCCGTATTAGACGCATCTCTCAAGTTTAATATGCACATGAATTAATAATAAACCTGAAGGGGTTAAAATTACGTTTGTTGTTTAAGAGTTTTTATTATTTTTTTTCAGTGGCCGAAGGAAAATTAAACACAAGTATCGATTTTTAATATTTTTTATACGTAAGTATACTTTTTTAATCGTGAATAGACTATAATACAGTCAATAACATAAATACATATTTATATATATTAATGAAATATTATCATTTCTACATAAATGCTAAATATATTAGTATTTCATAACATATCAATAAAAGTTCTTTAAACTATTTTTACAAAATTTGTAGGAATGTCTATAGGTCTAATTACTTATAAAGGGCTGTAAAATTGTAAAAGTATAAACTATATTCTTATTAAAATGATATATTTTTTAGAAAATATAAGCATAATATTTCACTACCCAATTATATTTTATAAACTGGTCATTTTTATTAGGAAAATAGGAGGTAATTTTCAATATGACCTTACAATGCATTAGAAAAATGATTTTGATTAAATTGAGTTTAACATTTTTATAATTAATACGATATAAAGTTTTAAATGTTTTTCTACGTGGGCCAGTTGCACCACAAACATTGCGTATTTGTCAAAATGGGCAAAATAGATGTTTAATCTTACTTTTTTCACAAAACTAATTTAGTCAATTTTGGCGAAAAAATTTATTTTTTTCTGAACCTCTGACTTTGTTGGCTTAATAAATTCTTTGTGACTTTTTTTGACATAACTTTTTTTGACTTAACTTAATTAACTTTTATTCACTTAAACTTTTTGGGTGCAACTGGCCCCGAGAGGAGTTGGATTAAAAAAAATAGTAAATTGAAGTTTGAAAAAACGTTAGTTATCGTCAAAAAGAAGTTGTTTCATCTTACCTTTTTCATGCAACCAATTTAGTCCATTTTGGAGAAAAGAAAAACAATGATATAAATTTTAACTGTTTTGCTGCTACTGGCCCTCAGCTCAGTTGGATTGAAAAACATAAACAAAAAAAAAACATTAGTTTTCGTCAAACTAAGTGACTCAAGCTGACTTTTAGTCATGCAATATTTTTGTGCATTTTTTAGGAAAAGTAAGATTTGTACGGTTAGCTTATATTTTTTTGATGCAACCACCCTTAATTAATTCCAAAATTAAAAAAACACTACAAACTTACGTATTTTTAGGTAAGATTTTTTGTTCGTCTGTTAGAAGTGGAAGAAAATCTTACTTGACTAAATAAAACAACGTGAATTGAAATGTAATAAAACAATACGTGTACTTATTATTAAATAAAGTATGGTATTCAGTGCTAACTTGATAAATATTAATAATTATATTATAGTTTTCAGTGAAAAACACCTGCAAATAAATTTGGAATAATTTGAACAAGAATATTGGAAGTTTATTTAATCTACCATTAACAAATTTGTGTAAACATAATTTTATATTCAATTTGAAATAAAATGTATATATGATTTATTTTTCAATATTCTAAAATTATCGCTATGTACATTTAAATATTTTATATTTGAGATCATAAAAATAATAACAAAATAGGAATTATAGTAACACACGATTTATAATATTTTATGTTTTAATTTAAATATGATACTAAATAAAATATGAACTATTTAAATTTTAGGTACTTTACTTGCTTCAAGCTTCTAATAAACATAATTTTGTAAATATTGTACACTTAATATAATTTTACCATCTCAACCTATTTTCTAATTAACTAGATGCTTATTTGAAACAATAATTATTTTACTACCATAGTTGAGCTAATTTAAAATACATAATTTCATTATAATATATAATACAGTTAATTGAAAATATACTCTGTATTCTATTAATGTATGCAATATATATCTGTATTTGCGTATTAATCTCACTTTTAACCTTTCATTACCCAAAAGCACCTTAATATTTCAAATCGTTCAAAAAAATCAAAGATTATTTTGTATAAAAAATATGTACCGTGAGTATTCATTTAATATTCCTCATATTCCAACTCAAACTAATAATATAAAATATATAAAAATAATAATACATGCATACTACAGCTTGTTTGTTGTGAATGTTGTATTTCGTCCCTAGGGATTTAAATCCCGTTTGAATAAACAACATTTCTTAAAAAACAAACTTTAAATCTCGTAAGATGTAAAAATACATCTTATAAATATTTTTAAGCGAGTAGCACGCTTAGCTTTAGCCCAAATTATTATTTTTTATCGAATTCACATCCAATTAAAAAAGTTTAAAAAATACAAATTAACAATACTCGTTTTTATGTATTTTAAACACGAAATTTCCTTTAAGGGTAGGTAGGTACATACTTTTTTAATCTCTAAGAGCTTAAGATAGTTTAAGGTTATTTTAACTTTGTCTACCTACCTAAGTGCTTTAATTTCTAAAAATAAAGTTGGTATTGTGTTCCTAAACGTAATGACTAGGTGTTTTTATTACAAAAATATTACTTGGCCAATCTACAAAATGAACATATGAATATTTTATTCTTTTGCTCTTGAAGAATTGAGGATTTTTTTACAATTCGCCTTTTCTGTTTCGTTATTAAGGTTATGATTAAATTTGTTAACCACGTCTTTGACGTTTACGCTGGAAACAATGATATCTGAATCATTTTTACCATGTCTGAGATTGTTAAACGGTTCAATGATGATTCCTCTACCGTTTTTGAACTGAGCATCTTGGTTACTATTATCGTAGTTATTTTTCTCGAAACTTCTGGAAGAGTCTTGAGGAAACTCCAACGAACTGATACTTCCACTCGGAGAACTTAGGTCAACTGAACTAGCTGGCGTTTGGCTGAGCCTTTTGATTCTCGGTAACTCTCTTTTGTTGACGTTATTGTCTTCTCCGTCTTGGGACAGGGTGCGAAAATTTGATAGGCTCTTTTGATGGTTGTTGTTTTCTGGTAGGTTTGACACATTGGATGATTTCATCGCGAATCGTGGACTGATTGGACTGTCAGGCGGTTCATCGTAGGTAATTGTAGGGTTTCTGGAAAATGTGTAAGTCGAAGGATTTCGTGTTTCGCTGGATCCTGTTTCGGAATCTTTCTCTCCAATAAGCCAATAGGTCACCATTTTTCCTTTGCCCTTTAAATATACAAACAAAATTTATTTGATAACATCGCAAATAATCACGCTTGACAATATTACAATGCCCTACATAAATTTTATTCTTGGCAAAACACGCTTGGAAATTCGTAGCCGAGTGCCGGGTTAAAGCATCGACTTGAATAGGCTTCAAGTTTTCTAATATATTTTAATAAGAAAGAAAACTTTAGTCATTAAACATGATATATGAATACCTACAAACGTGACCAAAGTACTTACTAATACTTTTGTTTTGATAAAATGAGCGCATGATAACTTAAATACAAAGAAATTAAATAAAAGTTGGATTTATTAATACTTATAACGACTTACAGATTTTTCTTTGTCTACCGGTTTCGAGACGTATCCGTCTTTTTGTCAGAACACTAATTACACTAACGTGCAAATCCCACTACAGACCATCACCATAGTAGTTGCACAAAAATATAAAACCAACGTGCTGATGCGACATAAGCTATTAGAATCTAATACCAACGCGCGCTGATTATACTTCAATAAATAATTTAATAAACCTTTAAATATGGCCAATTATACGATGTTTCATTAAATGGTCACCCCATACCTAGTCAATTTAAACTTCTCCCTTCCCTCCCTCCTTTTTTATTTTAATCCAATGGGGAGTAATCACCCACAAGATTAAACATTATAATCAGCGCACTTTAGTGATAGCTAAAGGGATAGATGTTTTGTGGAACTACTATGGTGAAGGTGTATAGTCGGATTTGCATGTTAGTATAATTTTTGTCCTGACGAAGAAATGGGTACGTCTCGAATCTGGTACACATGGAAAAGTCGGTAAGTGGTTACTTACATATTCAATAACATTTAGTATTTGTAAGTAATTTGTATAACATCAAAAATTCTCAAAAGTAATTTTATTATTCTAAGGAGACGATAGCTTTTTTTCTCCTACGATTCTCCTCATTTCACAAGAATTTCAAAGAAATGCATTTGACGGTAATATCGTCTTATTAGTGAATGCACATACCTTAGTTTTTAGTTGTTAAATGTAACAATAGTAATTGAATTGATTTTTTCGACCAAATTGGTTAGGTACAAATTTAATAACATTAAAAAAAAGTAGGATTGTAAATACAATTATTCCTCATAATGATAATTATTGAAGAAAGTAAAATTTCATAAATAAATAAATTTTCCCAAAAAAATTCAAACTAGAAACAGAATTTCGGAAGGAGTGATTCATTAATTAAATGCATGACATTCTATGAAAATCTGTATCTGGTACAAATAATCAAACTTATTCCCAAAAATCCATAATAATTATTATGAACCAGAGTGGTATAAGTGAACATTTCTTTGATTTTTGTAAATCATCGTGGAAAAATGATTTTATTTTTTCAGATAAACAATGATTGGATTCAATATTTTTCATTTCAGAGATATTTTATTAAGTAAGGACTATGTTCAGATTAATTAAGTAATTTAATAATAATAATCCTTTAAAATATGCACAAATATTTGTGGCGTGTTAAAGAAAAACGCCAATCCCTACCATTGTATTGGTGTAAAATGAGTTAGAAATAGCGATGTATAGAAAAATAAAAATGCTTTTAAAAACAGCAAAGGTTTTGGATTATAAATAGAAGTAATTGATATATTTTAGAATTTAGCAACAACAATGGCCGTCTCCATTGTGTTACATAACGAAAACCAAAATACTCTTTTACAAATTATCCATGCAGTCTAAAGAAACATTGATTGTATTTAACTAAAAACAAATAAAAGTTGATAATGGCGTATTTGTTTCACCATGCCGCATTTAATTAATCTTTTTCATCTTTGACTCTTGTACCAGTCTGGTTTTCAAGCCGTTAAATACTGTTGAGGGAAAATCTTTTTGATATTAATAACAATATCAGTTATACCTTCATCGTGATTTCTCCCCTGCACTCCAACTCAAAGCATCCAAAGGCATCCAGAACCTCCTTGGTGGTAGGACTGACGTGTATTCTGAACGCTTCTCCGTGGGATTCCATCCTGCTTGCAGTGTTGACCGTGTCTCCAAACAAGCAGTATCGGGGCATCTTAAGACCCACTACACCAGCCACGCAGGGACCTGTACAAAATAAATCGAAATTTAATTTGCGAAGAAAAGGACATAATATAAAGATTCGTAGATGTCTCTGGCCTGTCTGAAATTGATAACAATCTTCAAAGTTTGTTTTTAACTCTTAAAAGACTGTGGTAAATATATTCTTTGCGCGCGGTGATGTAACATTGTGTTACCACTAGTAAAAGATGGAATATTCTAAGGTTCAGACATGAGAAAAAAAATAAAATGGAAACAAACTATTTAATAATTCCTTTTTCATAATTGATGCAAATAAACATAAAATTTAACCCTGTTAAAGCGAAATTCATTCAAAATCATCGCATGTTACGCGCGTGCGTCCCCTATCACTGTCATCAACCGACTGAAGAATGAATCTGGTTTAGACAACACCCGCCGCAGAACAGCGTACTGTCTTCCTTGTCATGACATATATCTTCGTGCACTCTCTTGTATAAGGTATCTGTATAGGTGTGTTGCTGAATTAGCGGACATTTATTCTTCGCGTAACAAGGATAAATATTTCTTGTATTTACTTAACGCATAGTTATACAATTTTAACTGTGCAAATCGGGTGTGAAAATGTCCTTTTGAAGATAACGAAAAATATGAATTCACCATTTAAAAAAAATAAGATATATATCAAGTCTTGTGTCCTATGTCGACCAGTGTGACATCACAGCCACACAAGAGTTAATAAAAATTTTGGGTTCCGAAAAAATCGAAAAGTATTTTTTTTAAAAAAACTTTACGAAAATGGAAAACGATATTTAAAGCTTGGACATGGTACATTATTGTCTATCATCTTCCATGATTTGAATTAAGAGCACGAATGCTCAAATATAGTGGTAAAAAAAGGAATTATATATGCAATATAATTATATCTTTATTGCTCAATGGTTTGAGCCCATCTAGAAAACGCTTCTCTTATTTGGTCTCCATTTTACAGGACTCATACTGACCATATCGAGTCTGTCCAACACCGTTTTCTAAGAAAAGTGGCATGGTTGCTCGGATTACAGAGGGGTGATTATTCTCATTTTGAAAAATAGCAATCTCTTTTATCTGTCTTCATTGGAGAAACGTAACACTAAAATGGACCTTTTATGCATTTTCAAAATACTTAATGCCATAAATGATGTCCCATCTCTGTTGAAATCAATTTCTTTTCGTGTTCCCAACCATGTCACCAGAAGTCAAAATCTGCTATTTATTAAATCTTCTAAGAGCAATTTTTGTTTTTATGCCCCAATATCCAAAATTTGTAGATTAGTCAATGCATCACACGACTTGGAATTGTTTGGGATAGATCTTCCGATCTCTTCGCGTCTAAAACAGTTGGATTGGCATAGTTTAGCTCGAAGTCTTATGTTCTTTGTTTTTATGAATATATTGTATCCTATTATTGTATTGCCCTTGTTTGTCTTTGCTACATAGTTTTATTTTCTTTTTGTTCAGTTTCTTCATGTAACTGTTGTAATTGGCTTAGGCCGTATATGTAATAAATAAATAAATATGTGGTTTTTATTTAAATTCATTTCAACAGAGAGGGAAAAAGTTTTCGAGAAGGGAATATGGAAGTCTAGGCATTTACAGGGCTTATGACCTGTCATTGGCTGGTTTAAGTGGCCACTTTACGTAGGTGATTTGGTTCAGCCGGATGAATCTCACCCACGTGATAAAGGTTTCAGCTCTTTTACTTCACAAAAGTCAACAGATGGAAGAGTTGAGGAAATGTGGATGTTCAAACATGGGCAGAATGGTGAATGTTACACAGTGTGTAAAGTGGTCACTTAAACCAACCAATGACAGGTCATAAGCCCTGTAAATGCCTAGACTTCAATATTCCCTTCTCAAAAATTTTTCCCTCTCTGTTGAAATGAATTTAAATATGAACAACTCCCTAGGGACGAAATCCAGCCAGTCTGCAAGCATTTGGACATAATCAAACATTGTTAAAACAAAAATAGTTCAATCCTGTTGCAGTGTCATTTGATAATTATAATTTCGGTTTAATTTCGGGAGAATAACCTTTTTAAAATAATTATTAACGGTTTTATTTTTTAAAGGACATGATTTGAAAGCACCAAAATATTTATGTATGTATATATAGATTTTTGTGGTAGGTACATACTCTAAAAGGTTTTGTAAGAGGAAAAGAGCTTTTATGAATACGAGTTTACATATTGAACTGGCAAAATCAATAATATCACTAAATTCTGATGTAATAATCTTAAAGGAGAGTGAATGCGGGAACAAAATGAACGGCTCACAAAGTAGACTAATTGCTAATAAAAATATGCAGGTCGAAGACTGGCAGTGTACAACGGAGTTTTAGTCCTAACACTTATGAATAGAAGTGAAACGCAGCATAAGTTGTGGCCAACAAACACAGGCGTCCTTTTTAAAAATTGTATTGGAGGTGCATTTTTTTTTACTTTGTTTATAATGTACAAAGATTTTTTTTTATTTCGGTTCCGTACCGAAAAAAATCGGCGTTTATTATAAGTAAAGCATATTATTATTATATTTTGTTTCCAAAAGAGTGAAGAAGGTAAAAAATAAACAAATAAGCAAAATTAAAATATGATCATCATCATCATTCCCTTTCCGCACCTCATGGTGTATAAGGCACTGCATTGATAAACCAAACACAGCGTGTCTTGATCATTTTTGTTACATGAAAGTAAGATGATCAATCGTACGCTTCAGGTACCAGTCCAGGGACTATAAAATATTCTAGGGTGAAAACACCCTTTCAAACAAATATTTCATATCCACCATGTCGGGAATCGAACCCGAGACCTCTCGTATGGTCGGCAAACGCGTTAACCTACGTTAATTACATCGCGAGGCCACGAAAAAAAATACCTCTCTTTCAAATATAGACAGATTGGTGAAAGTTACACTGTGATCAGTTTAATCAGACAATGACATGTCGTAAGCCATGTAAATGCCTAGACTTCCATTTCCTTTGCTGCATACCTGTGTGCATTCCAATCCTTAATCTCAGTTGCTCCTTCGGTCGATGTGGGATGACAAACTTGTGAACATTCTCCAATAATGCCAAGGACATGCGCGCTACTTCCCGTGCATGGCGGTTCCCGTTCCTCATCGGAAGACCAGAAACCACCATGTATGCATCGCCAATGGTCTCAACCTGTGAAAAAAACATGGTACAATGAAAGTAGTTAAATATAAAACGAATAATAATTTTAATTTTCTTCGTGTCCGGGCGGATAAAGAATACAGATCTATTGTGTAAAATAGAAACAGAACCGATTAAAAAAATGTTTGCCTCGTAGTAAAGTAGTTGGTGCGTTTGCTTACCACGCTTTAGATACCGGGCTCGATTCCTGGCAGAGAGGATGTGGTTTTAAAGGTCGTTCTAAACTGCGGAGTTCTTTTGTTTCTAGACTGACACATGAAGCGACTGGTCACCTTACCTTCTATACAACAAAAATTATCGAGATATTCTGCAATTGAAGTACTAATGCAGTTCCCTATGCACCATTAGATGCGTATAGGGCACGTTGGAACATTTAAACAAAAAAAATGTTTTTCTAAATTACAACAAACCGCGAGGCCCAATTACAGTGGTAAATTACAGCACAGTAGGCACGCACACCCAGGCTTGAGAAAAATCACATTTTATTTTGGTGTCCTCACCGGGAATCTAACCCAGAACCTTCCCTGTATGATTCAAGTCTAGTAGCTAGTATCTGCACCACGTTTTATGAAGTATAAGAGCGGAGTAATTGAAGAAATGTGGATGTTTAAGGTGATTCTAAACGAAAATATGAAACTAATTATTCATAGATGGGCGCTTTAATCATTTTTCATTGAAAAATTCCATTTTAACGTTTATTTTCAATCGAAATTTTACAAAACTTTGTTTGCGGAAACTACCAAAACAATATCGGACAGGCCATGCCTTTGTGGGATTTTTTCGTTTACTATTCTTACTATTAAAATGTATTTCATTGCTATGTAATTATGCTTTATTTTTTTTAAACTCTGTTTTCACTGTTTATAAAAATGCATATTGTAAAAAAACAAAAAATAAAAAAAAAGCTTCTTTATCAGTTTACTAATTAGATAATTATATCTTGATAAGCAAGCTTGTGTAGCTTTAAAACCGGTCGGTAGAAAAAATAAAAAAAACAAGCGGTAAAAATTAAAGTTGTTGATATTACTTTAAATATTTATTTATTTCTTCTTTTACATTTTTTATTACTATAACCATAAATGAAAAACCAAAATATTAAGCAATATTAAATTGTACTAGGTATCTGTCCTTTTTTATTATTCTTACCTAGAAAAATTAAATAATCACTTTGATAAGGGTTCAAATTGAAAATGAAACAAAAAAGACTTGCAGTCTAACCAATATCATTGAGCGACTGACCGTCGTTGACTTCGAACGCTACAAAAAAGCAAAGAGAAAAAAATCCATTTTTTATCGTGCCTTAGATTTCAGGAAACTCCAGCGCAGGGACGAAGAGCATATGAAACAAGTGAGGCTGAGCCGTACTAAGATATCATTGCTTGACACCAGAACCAAATATGTATTTTAATTAGCATGATATCAACACATTATAAAGATAAAAAACAAGCAACCAATATAAAATAAATGCCTACAAACATGGTCCGTACTGGGTTATTTACTGTAGGTACCTACTTAACATTTACGCATATTATACTAAGAGATCAACATCACTCGTCGTATTGTAAAAACGTGCTAAGTGCCGCAAGTAAAAACGTAATTATTTTAAACAACGCTATGGTTGAGTTTTGCTTAAAAATAACAAACATAGGATAAAATAACACGAAATACGTAATTACAGTTTTTGAAACAAGCTAAATACATCTTTACTGCTATTACGTAACGCTAAATTTTGAATACGCGAGATGACACATACGTAAATATGAGGCCAACTGTACCGATGTTTTCGAGAGCTTGCACTGTTAGTAGAATTATTACTCAATGACGTAAATTTGTCATACCAGTTTCGAGACGTACCCATGTCTTCAGTATAGCCTTCAGTACAGCCCTCTTTACATTATTTTCAGCACAGCCCTCTTTTTAAAATAAAAATTAACCAATCGGGTAACCCCACCTCTACCCTCCTCCTTCTCAATTCTTCAATATAAGATTAAATATATTTTTTTAATTAAGCTTAGCGCATGTATTTTTTTTTTAGTTATAGATGTTTTATATCTTGCATTCGGTTTTTGCAAGGTTTTATTGAGTATGTTTACAAAATTTAAAATTAAAAAAAAGAGTTAAGAAAAAATAATGATAATAATGCAAACAGATTGTATTATAAACACCGTAGCGAGAGACGATTGCTTATACTCTTTGAGTGAATCAATAATTATTTTATATTTCATACTCCATTCAGTAATAGCACATAACGAAAATCAAAATATTAGTGCATGTTAAGACATGGTGGTCTTCAAATCTCAATAAATCTGCATGTGATTTATGTATTTTTGAAAGTACTATATATATATATGTGTGTATTACGGTGATAGTGAAGGTGGAGGTATATTTTAGTATTTACATGTTGGTGTACTGAGTGTCCTGAAGAAGAGACGGGTACGTCTCGAAACCGGTAAACTAAAAAAGTCGGTAAGTGGTTATATAGTTATATTTACTAACATTAGTTGGCATAATATTTTATTATAACTTAGATAAATTGCTCAAGCGCACAATCAAACTTATGTACTTTAATCAATTATACAACGCTCAACCAGTTTGCCCCTGAATAAATCAACTGACCAACCATATTATTTATTAATACTTAAGGGAAGGTCTGAGAGTATAAGATACCTACTCTAAAGCAGCGGACGCCAACTGGTAGTCTGCGAAAAAAATACGTATTTAATAAAAAATGGTATGAACTAAAATTAATCAATTATTTGTTTTATTTTTATTTACGAAAAGGCACTTTTTATTAAAAGCACAATTTCATGGGTGAATAAAATTCTACGAAATTAAAGGAAAATATAAAAAAATATATTTAACTCAAGATGTTTGTACTTGTTTTCAGAAACAATCGAATTGTGGTTCCGTAGCTAGTGTCGTGGGCTCTCGGATCAATGATCCGAGGTTCGACCCCGTTCTACCACAACTTGATTTTCATTTTCTAATATTGAGTTCTTTATAACTCTTTGAAAATGACCACCAGAATTGAAATATTTGGGTAAATTGTAGGAACCCAAATGTTAATTTCAAAAAAAAATAATTTTGCTGCCACAGTTTTTGGTTCAATTTATCTTTTTCATTTTAACAAATTTTACTTTAGTACTTAATCTTTATATATTAATCAATGTACTAAAGTTTGGTCTTAATTTTAATAAATTATAATCAGTGCACGATTGTGTTATCTACTTAAAGCATGTGTCGTATCGGAAAGTTGGTTTTATATTTTTGGGCAATTACCATGGAAAAGGTGTATGGTGGAATTTGTATGCTATTTTAATTTTTGTCCTGACAAAGAGACGGGTACGTCTCAAAACCGGTAGACATATTTAGAAAAATTGGTGAGTGTTTACACACAATTATTGAACAACATTCAGTCTAATGTTTGACAGCAAATTTAATGCTTTAAATATAAATTAAATTAATATTTTTCATACATTTTATGTGGTGGTCTTGTGGAAGAAGTAGGCTCTTGCTGACCATTATTTTCTGATGATTTCACTTTATCAGGCAGTTCTTTTTGCTTTTTTACGTATCTGTAGAACTCCGTGAAAGTAATCTTAAAATGAATATTGATTATATAGTCCCTGATAGCAGACACTTTCTGTCATCAGTCTATTATAATGGGCTGACATCCATGAAATTACTCTTTCCACTCGGTTGTTATAGCCAGGAATTGAACAGGCATAACTTTATTAGTTGACAACAATAAATCTACCTTTCTTCGGCAGAATCTATCGACTTTTACTCTATCGAGGCAAGTTCAGCTTCCATGAAGTTCTTTGGATTGCGGAGGATTCGAAAGCGATCCAGTGACCGCTTCCAAGTTGGAAACACCGTAGCGTTCTGCGGTCGGCACTTTCAATCTGACAGCCGCAACCTAGCTTCAAATATTACTTCAGATATCGAGAAATCGGGATGACAGTTCGCGGCATTTTCCATGAAGCAATTCCAATGACCACATTGGCCAACTTCCAGTGTTCACATCGTACATTCCTTTTGATTTAGTATTGGTGTTCACTTAAAAACAATGTAACTTTTTGGCCCGGAGCATGGAGATTTCAAGGGAAGTCACTAAAAAGTTCCTCCATGATCCTCGTCACAAAGTGTTTCCACCAACCAACTCAGTCCTTCAAAAGTTACTCTATAAAAATATATTTTCATTGACAGCACTCACAGGTTTCCACGGGTGATCGGACAAATATTAAATAAAAGATGTCCGAATGGCATATTACAAAGTTTATAACAAAATAAAAAGATAAAAGATGTATTCATATATATATGAATAAATGAAATCTGAAGTTCTATTTTTAAATTTACTATAAACGCTCGGTTTGTACTCTGACAAATAAAAAACTATGAATCCATCTAACTAGAAACAGTTAATGAGACTACAATCTTCTCAGTGTTTCAGTCTTCTGCTTGAGGACATCGAAAATGAAGTCCATCCAATGGTCATGTATTTTTCCTCATTGATTATTCGAACTGCCAAATATTCCTTTCTCTCTCTTTAATCCGTTTTCATGTCTGAGGATGGTGATTACGCCTGACTCCAGACATGGCTCGTTTGTAAACAGTATCTCTTCATCTGGAATGGACTTGTGCTTTTCTATAGGCATTCGTCAGTGATGATTCTGATAATTCAGTGACTGTACCGCTCCATATTGTCGGTTGACGTCCACGTGTGCTTGTTCCTTCGACACTTCCCAGGAGAAAAGTTTTCTCCAAACTATCAGAACTCCCCCTGGAAATATACCCAAAGAGCTGCAGGATTCTTTTCTCGCACATGGATTTAAGTCTTTCTTCCATGTCCAGTTCCTGGTGTATAGATGTATTCGTACGTCTGGCCATCCACGGAATCCGCAGCATTTACCGCCAACACCACGTTTTGAAAGCTTCCTTATGAAGTGGGTATTTTCTACTTTGCGATTACCTCGGGTTTTATACTTCATCAAATGTAAAATATATTCCTATGACGGGATATTTCCCAATATAATATAATACTTAGTGGATTCTTCACCCAAAAGCTTGATTCTTTTTTTTAAGATGCAATAGAAAAAAAAACAAACTTTTTTAAGGCATGAACAAGACAGTAAAATTAGGATTAGGAAGGTCGGGGCCCTGTGTACATGATAATAAGATTAGTGATTTGTTCAATTCTACATTGGTTAAATCAGGTATGGGGTTTTGACTCACGATTGAGCTCCGATCCTTCTGGTTAAAGGCAACATCTTGTATTTTGTGTGATTCATCTAGTCCAGTTTAAACCGATATGCTTCTTACAGCCATCTTGACAAGAGAGAGCCGCGTTCCAGTGGCGACCTGTTTTATCGACTTTGCACGAGTTGCCACATTTCAAAATAAAGCTTTGGAATATGTCTGTATATATGTATCCATGTATATTTTTTTTTTTTAGGACATGGTACCCACTAAGTCGGTAACATGACGACTCTAAGTTCGAAATCCGATTTTTTCTTTTCAATATTAAGTCAGTTTAATAATAATCAGAGCAGACACACAGCATCGCCATTACATAACTCATAAATTGTTGAAAGCATTGGCCACCCAATTTACTGGTTCGAAGTCCAGTACCTACCGTTGTAGAATATTTTTGTTAGCTATAGCGTTGCAGCATTTGTTAAGTTTAAATCGGGACATTATAGGTCATCGGGACAGAGGGTTCAATAAACGTGACAGTCCTGAAAATATATCGGCAGAAATAGCAACCCTGAATATGACAAACTGGATTTTTTTTTTGTGAAATACTCGAAATAGACAAATAGACAATTTCTTTTGAAACTCTTCATACCTTTCATAAACATATTGCAATGTTTTTATATGATGAACAAACTTCATTTGGCTAGAGATTGTTTAAATTAAATAAAAAGATTAAAAAGTACCTAGCCAGGAATATTACCAATTACTAAATAGTTATATAACCAAAATAAATATAACCTTTTCATAATTTTTTAGGTTCTATGGTCCATAGTCGATGACACACACGTGTTAAATTAGTTCACCTAAAGTAGACTAATGACCGACGATGCAATGTCTTCATTTTCTATTGAATCCAATACAACTTATATTACAACTCTAGCAGTATTGCACATACAGACGGAATCGTCGCCCTGCAGTACATTCACATCGTCTCTACCATGAAAAAATGAAGTACAAAGAAATTTGGTCTATAAAGAGACTACAGGGCGCAGCCAACACCAGTCAGCTCGTTCAGTGAGCCCAACAAGATCAGTGCAGTTCACTTAGATCCAGCATGTAGTTCAAGTGCAGTTACTTCTACCTATTATCGCCGCTACGCTCGTGCTACACAACCAAATGCTGTATCTTATTTGCCATGTAATAAATACGCATTAAACACCAACCTCGTGTCTTCTCTGTCAATCTCTAACTGGGGTAGGAACTCCAGCTAATACCCAACAACATATCCAACAAATTCATTTAAAATATTACTTAAATTTCTGCAAGTGGTCTGCAGAATTTATGATGATGAATGATTAATTTAGTCGTAAGCGATGTCTTAATGTTTGGCGACCCCTGCTCTAAAATGCCCTTATTTAGAGTGACTAATATTAGAGAACAAACTCCAAGCAAACTGAATTCCAGATATTTATAAACAGAAACCCCAACTAACAGGAAATATGGAAGTTAAATTGAAGCGAGTTAAAATAAGACCGAAAATGTTATTTTACTGACCACTTAAAAATTATCGTTGATTGAAGGCAGTTATAAACTTGCTGAACACTCAATTATAAGACATTAAAACTTCCGAGTTAGGACATTTAATATTAATAATGAAATGATTTGAAGTGATGAAAAAAATATGACTTTAAGCCAGAGCTTCAGAATCAGAATTCAGGACTTTGAATGTTTTAAGATACAAATAACTTTATTGTGAACAGATCCTTTCGCTTCGTTTTTATTTTATTTTTTAACACTCACAAACGGTTTTGGTTTTTTTAAGGAATAACTCGCTAAACCTCTATTATAGAGGCTTGTCAGCAGGTAGGAAATAATAGATATGGAAGGAATTTCTGAATAAGACATTACAACACCCAGACCAATTGAGAAAAAAATGTTTGTTGGATTTTTCTTTACAACTGCGGGAATCAAACCCGCAATGCTACTTTCACAGTTGGCCGTCTAACCAACTGAGCCACGGCGCCCGCCATAAATATTGATTTTTTTGCTCCAATATATTGACTTCGATATTTGTTCCATCAGACCAAAATTTTTCGCCAAGTCATCTGCCGTCCAGTTTTGGTATCCTCGTGCTAAGTTTAGTTGTCTTCTATTGTTGACCTCAGAGCTGCTAATCCAAGCGCTCTCGCGGCTCTAGGAAAAAATTTTGTAGCACATTTTACGCGCTATAAAAGCGTTTCCTTCGGCCGCGAGAGCATTTGGAATAGCAGCACAGATAGCCGTGGATTTTTTTAATCACTTTGCAACCCTGTCACCAAAAAACGACTCTTCATTATACGGGATAAAATTTTAACACTACTTCAACTTGGCAGCTCTGCAGATATCTTCAAAGATGTGCTTTGACAGATTTTAAGTAACATAAATGTCAAAATTAAGTCCTCGCGACTTGCAATAATCAGTCTTCTGCCGGGTTTTGGATAGTTTTAAAAAGAGTTTGATTCTAAAGACCGCATGTCTGGAGAACTGAACTTTTTAGCTATTTTAACGTGGATTAAATCTCCAAATTTGAATAAAATATCTGTGATTTATTCTTTTCACTTGACTCGTGCGTTTATGGTATTATAATCAATATTTTTTATGTTTAAATGAAAAAGAGAAAAAACATCGCCCTTTTCAATATAGCCAATCGAGTAACGTTCAACCCCTTAGCTCCACTCCTCTCTAATCATCACCCATATAAACAAATCGCTGAATATTATTAACTAATTTTAGTGCTTGTTCGGACATGGCGGTGTTTGCATCCTCTTTAACTCATTTTATGTATTTTTCTACTAATTGTTTTATATGTTTTTTCGTAAATACTTTGTATATTACGGTGATGGTTAAGATAAAAGTGAATTTCAGTATTTGCATGTTGGTGTAGTGGGTGTCCTGACGAAGAGACGGGTACGTCTCAAAACCGGTAGACATTGAAAGTCGGTAAGTGGTTATGTACAAATATTTACTAACATACATTAAAATGTTTTACCACAAAATTAATGCTTTGAAGATAAATAATAAAAAAACACGCACTTGTACACTGTTTAAGCTAACTGTAGAGCGAGGTTTCATAGAACTGACCCACAAAAAATTAACGTCATAAACATATTATAAAGAGGATATCTAATACATTTGGCCAAGAATGTAGCTGTTATGTTTTGATGTGAATTCAAATAAAAATCTTACGGTTCGTTCTCGGTGTCGTGTAAGGTTTTGCCGCAACCAATATTTGTGTACTTTCGAGAACTTCATGTACAAAAACTATAAAAATTACAGAATATAAAAATCTATAATTAGATAGCTCATTTTGTGTCTATCGAAAATAATTTGCCATCAGCGGAGGCGAAGTCACGAGGTGACGTCACAGTGCTGCATGTGAGGGTCTACATTTGGGCTTGTGTGGGCATGGCGCGCTCTCAGTTCAGTTGTATCTTCGTAACGAGTTGGCCACTTATCTGGCCATTTGTACAAATAGTAATTTTTTTTCTTCCTTTCAGTAAATTTTCTTTCTGACAAACAAAGCAAAAAAATCTCCCAATAACAAGGGTAACGTATGTAAATTCGCATTCACCAAATAAAAGTCCGACGGGAGTATTAAGAATTCTACCTGTATATTTTTTGGGTACATTTATTGTATTTTAATGTTAATTTTTAAATTGAAATTGAACATGTTACATACTTAGGACTAACAATCGACAGACAATTGACATGGAAAAGTCATATCAACAATTTAATCAGCAAAGTGGCGACATTTGGGGAGTCTTTTTTTTAATCAAGTACTTTGTTCCAAAAAAGGAAAAAGAAAATGTATGAAGCCTATGTAAAAACTAAAATATGTTATATGCAACTACAATGCTGAACAGGAAATCAAAATGACATAAACAGACTACAAAGACCGCAAAATAAAATATTAAAGTTAGTATATGACCTACCCAATATAACAGCAACTAAAGAACTTTTTAAACAAACTAAACAAGTAAATGTAACTGAACTCTTTGAACTAGAATCCTTAAATTTTATTCATAAATAAGCATCTGATGTAAGTATAGACGAAGAATTAAAACTTGAAAAAAACTGTAGGAAACATGAACACAATACGAGAATATCAGAAAAATATCATATACAACCTTTTAAAACGAGAAAAGGACAATCGAGACCTTTTTTTATATTTTTTATTGAAATAAACGGCACTTAGTGCCTTTTACATATTAAATATACATACATGCAAGCATAAGTAATACAGAGCATTTAAAACAATATTATTAATTAACAAATTTCGAAAGTCTAAGAAATATAAACTATACAAAATAATAAAATATTACCAGTTATAGAATTATCGATAAAAAAAAAGATAATTTGGTATTAGAAATACTTTGAACCAGTTAAAAAAAAACTAAGAAAACAATTTTGAATAACATTAACAATATATATATATATATATATATATATATATATATGTACTATTATTTAAAACTAATATTTAGGTAAATAGCATATGTTTATGTCTAAAAATATATAATGATGTAAAAAAAATGAAAAAAAGAAATATTTTTTACTCATAAATTAATTCAAGAAAAGAAACGAAAAAAGAAGAAAAAAAACACTAATAGAGAAGTTTAAAACAATTTTTTAACAATAGTTACAAATAGTTACCTAGAACTATTACCAATGAAATGAAGAAGAAGAGCCGTTCTATATGTACTAAATTTCATGCGAAATGAGTCACCAACGTCCTGGTACTTATTGCCTAGTAAACCATGGACTGAAATTATACAATAAACTACCAGACAAAACTAAACAAAAGATTCAGACAACCTTTACAAAAGATGATGAAAATATTATTATTAACAGTAGACTGTGAATTTTAAAAATAAAAATATTTTGTTAAATGTTTGTAACCCGTAAGGGTTTATCAATGAAAAATTTAAACAAAAAAAAATAAACATATATATACATTTATGATTACTTACGGATTAAATAATGATAGAGATAATGATGAAAAAAACTTAAATCTAAATGTGTTTATTGTGAACAAACAAAATATTACGTTTCATTAATATGATGTTCATTTGTATTTTTTTTACACATTTCACCTGAATCAAAATATAAAAAATCATGTTCTTAAATACGTAGATATTAGAAAATGTTTTCCAAAATTAATTTCTCTTTGTCATTTCAATACAGGATACAACAATAGACGTTCAGAGGTAATTGCTTATCGATTCACTGCCTAATCGCTAAACAAATTATCTTGAATATTCCAGCTATGGCATTCCACATAATTTTAATAGTCACTGACGGAAATTAGGTTGATCCAGATTTGCTTAAATCTGTATACACTTAAGTACAAACTGGGCTTGGCTGAGTTCAATAAGGAAGTTCAGCCCTTCGGGAAAATGAATACAAAAAATGCATTCTTAGGCGCGGTAAAAATTAAATCATTCAATTGTTCAGCAAAGTTTTTTTTTAAATGTACGGAAAAAATAATAAAAACGATTCTTAAAAAAATTACTAAAACAAGCTACTTTTCATGGCATCACTAGCTCTTCAGAATGAACCAATGATAAGAGAGTTGTATTAAATATTCGGTTTGTGGTAGGTCAGCTGACTAATCAGCAGAACTCATCGAAAAAAGGAGAAGAGAATTTGAGACGTCACATGTAATTTAAAAAAACCAAAACTTTGAAAAATCATAGCGCTGAAATAAAAAAATCAAATTTGCTTAGTTTGTTAGTCTATTGACAAATTTAAAAAACAATCTTTACTTCCTCATTTATAAAATCATTTAATGATAAAGAGAAATTAATTGTATCGATAACTTTAAAAAAATAATTTACGAAACTCTTTATTAAATTAATGATATTATTATTTTTATAATGTACGAATCGGAAAAAAACCTTTATATGTTTTAATGTATGTTTTCAAAAATAAATATTTAAGTTATTTTTATTTGAGAAACCAAATATGTTGTTTTTACACCACAACAAGGCCAGCCATGGGTGGTATTCAGAACGCAAAAGCGCTTGTAGAAAACGCATTTTTAACGCGTATTTTCAAACTAAATACACGCAAACAGAGCGATCCTTTCCCGCGCAATTCTGTTCAGAATACCAGCCTAGGAGACCTGATTACAGTGGTGAATTACAACACAGAACACCTAGGCTTGAGAAAACAACATTTAATTTTGTGTTCTCATCGAGAAACGAACCCGAAACCTTTCGTTTGTGAGTCAAGCGTCTTAATCACTTTACTACATAATAACATAACAATTTCTTTAAGCCGTAAATAGCTTGTGCTACAAAAATGCAAAATAAGTTACGGTAGAGTGAGGTTTGAAAATGTTGTATGTGTCCAGGTGGATGGAAAATACAGTTCCATGTGTGTGGAATAGAACCAGAATCGACTAGACTACTTTCAGGTAACACTGAAAAAATAAATCAGGTGGCGAAAAGTCCACCTCGTTGTCTATTGGCTGTCGCATTCGCCTTCCATTATTGAGTCCCTGGGTTCAATTCCTCGGAGGGCTGACATAAAATATTTATTTACAAGGTGATTTAATCTAAAATATTTAAGTCTCTGAACTGGTACGTGAAGCGTAAGAATTATCCCCTTACTTTCCCGTAAAGGTTTGATGATAATGTAAAGGTTTGAACCTTGAATCTCTAATCTGTGAGTTCACAATACAACGGTTTTAAAATGTTAATACACTACCTATGCTGCTTTAACTAACACGTCAGGGAATTGTATTCAGATTAAAAGAATCTATTAATACAGAGTGTTCTTTAAATCCTGTCACATCCGAAACCACGATGATCAGTATGGGCAAGAAGACATAATAGCATATTAAAAAAAAATATTTAGGACAAAGATTTTTTTTAAAAATAAAATATTAAAAAAAACAAATGGTTGCTTACTTCTGCAGGGGAGAAGCGAGGGGGGCTTTGCCGCGCGGTCGGTGGTGTATATGACTCCCCCTCCCCCTCCTCGTTTCTTCCCTGCAGAAGTAAGCAACCATTTGTTTTTTTTTGATATTTTATTTTTTTAAATTTATTCGTTCTAAAAAGTTATTTCAATGTGCCAATATGTTGTCTTGCTCATACTGACCATCGTGGTTTCGGATGTGACAGGGTTTAATGAACACCCTGTTTATTATGCATATATATAAATATATATGTATATATGTTTTTTTCTTTTTATTTTTTTTGTATTAAGGGTCAAAACACCTAAATTGGGCAGCAAACAGAGTTTGGCATTCCTACTATAAAAGAAAATAAATATTTATATTTCTAAAAAAAAAATACTCTTCGTCACTCCATAAAATAAAGTATCTAGTCATTAAAGTCGATTGCCGTTAAATTCTTTAATTACGTAAAAAAAAATCGGGAATTTTAAAAAAAACACTGGAATAGCATTGCCGAGTTCCAAATATTGTGACTTAATTATAGGCATAACAATGACCAAAAATATTTCAGAACCGTAACAAAACATCAAAAAACCCGATAAAGTCATTAGTTTTCCGTAACGACTTGTATTTTTCTTTGCAATGCGATGTCAATTTTTTTTTTACAGTATTTTTAATAAAAATTACTATGGGAAGAGAATTTGTTTATTCGTTGTACAAGTAACCTAGTCGAGTTCTATATTTCTTCAGTTGCGAGATAGCTTTTAAGGCGGAAGGTAGCGTTTTTTCGCTTCGAAAATTTCACGATCTGTAATCATGTACAAACACAATCGCTGCAGTGGTACTATACCATTGGTGTCGCAAAAGTAAGTATTATTTGCATTAAAATTTTATTTTAAAACTTAAATCTTTGTTTAATTTTTTTTATTCTATATTGGTGGACGCGACTTTTTTTTGTAAAATGAAGATAGATGTCATTTTCAGGGAATTATTGGCCGATGTTACCATGTTTTGGTAGAAAGCCCTAATAAAGGAAAAACATTTTTTTTTGGGGAATTCTAATTTCAAATCTGATGTTTATTTTGAAATCCAAAGATAGCTGACTTAACTTTTTAGAGAAAACGAAGATGTTCGTTCTTTACAGGTGCACAAGGGGGGTTTGATTTCAAATTTGATGTTCATTTTGAAATCCAAGATGGCCTACTCAACTTCTTTGAGTAAGTAAAGATGGGTATCCATTTCAGGAGTAAAAAGAGTTCTAATTTTAAATCTAAGGTTCATTTAGAAATCCAAAATGGCTGACAAGACTTTTTCGAGAAAATGAAGATGGGTGTCCTTTTTTTGTTTAAACGGGGGCTCTAATTTCAAATTGCATGTTTATTTTTAAATTCAAAATAGCGGACGTAATTTTTTTTTAAGCAAATGAAGTTGGGTACTATTTTCGAAGGTATTCTGGGCTGCTGATTTCAATAAACCGTAAAAATATCATTTTTACGATTTTTAAATTATTTTATTTTATTTCAATTTAAATGTGACTTTAGCATCATACGTATCTAAAGAAAATTTTTTTAAATGCCAAACGTTTTGTTTATTTCTATAGGTTGGATAAATAAAATAATATTTTACAATATTATTTTATTTATAGGAAACATATTCGACAACCATTAAGGCATTTGCCCATATAGGAACGGATTGCAACATTAGGCGCATACTAATATTTCTGGCTTGCCGACCCTTCGTATACTGAGCCTACTCATAGTACAAGAAAAAATTGCCAATACGGTAAAAAAAATAATTATTTTGAGCCTTTTTTTCAAACTTTTTTGTGCGCGATTGATTTATTTGATTTTAAAAGTGCATAGGACACTGGATTGGTACTTTAATCGCAGCATATTTTGATAAATTTAGTAACATAAAAGCAAGGTGATTAGTCTTACGCTCCGTACCAGTCTAGTGGGTATGAAATTCTTGTGTAAAAATTAAAATGGTGATTTTGTGTAACATATTAACTGTGACTGTTCCAGAAACGCCCATTTTACATGTATCGTTCCAATTCATTACCGACTTCGCGAAATTAAGATCGGCTGAGAGGATGACCATGATCCGCAAACAGCGCGTGGTCAAATTGCGCGCGGCGCCCGCGCGCGGACATTAGACCGCGCAGCAAACGCTCCGTAATGTGTCAATACAGCGAGGATCGATTCATAGACGTCAAACTGTCACCATACCAGCGACAACCGTCTGTCAAGAACCGACACTCCTCTTTCAATTATAAGATGGGCCGATCCCGGCGGCACTGCAATGCCGGGCCAACCCGCGACAGGAGTGGAGCAAGCCCCGAACATCCCGTCACATTCCATAAATCAGTTTAATATACTGGTCCCGCATTGCGGGAACTATCAGATATTAAGCTGATAAGAACAGATACTACACTTTGATCTTAGCCAACAGGCCGAGAAGCGATACCTGTTAAGGGAAACCCCGAACTTTATGTTGATCGGCTAACGCGTTTCACGAGCGCGATGCGAACGATAGTACCGCCATCTCTCTTATTATTTCCGAAGTGATGTCAACTGAATGATTTTTTTTTTCGTTTTTATGCGTGGTTGGAAATACTCTTAAAGAAGAGATAGTGAAATTAAAGAATATGGATGTCTATAGTCCTTGTAGTTTAATATCTGAGATGCTTGCCATACACCCGGACGATTGCAGTTTCGATTCTAACAGTGTAATTAGTCATTCGGCTATTTATGTTACCGGGGGTGTATATAGACCAAAAAACTCGTTTGCAATTTTGTAAAAAATAAAATGGATGAAACTCTGTTTTATACGTATGAAAATATAGGTTTTATGTATTTTTTCTGCTCGTTAGATATTGCATTTAATTAACAAACGTCAAATGCACGTTGGATGCAATATAAAAAATGTAAATGACAGCACACGATAGAAACAAATTGTCAGCCATAACCTTTTCAGCAGAAAATATTTAGGTTGACGCAAATGGCGAACTTGCAGTAGGTACACATGATGTACACAATGTATTCGTGGTACCGTCCCTCATAATGTATGGCAGTTAATAATTAAATTGGTAAAATAAGGATTGGAATTGGTTAATAATGTCGAAAAACAATATCTGCACTTATTAAATTTTGTATGTACCATGAACATAACGTGATAGCTGGTGTAAACATGTCGAGTTCAGCGCAGTACGCAAATATACAGCAACGCCCGAAGAAGCAAGTCATCACTTTATTTTGAATATAATACATTATATTCTGCAAAACTAACAGTGCTGCACATAAAACGTCCGTCTACATAAGAGTAACGTCCTGCAGTACGTTCACGCCATGGATACGTGAAGAATGAAGATACGTGGCCTATAAAGAGACTACAAGGCGTGGTAACGTCATAAATACGCATTAAACCTCAAACGTCGTTTTTTCTGTGAAATCGCTTCTAAATAATGCATGTGTAAATGAAAAAAAATACTTTAAATATGTTTTTGATGGATATAGAAAACGAGGAAGATCGAGAATGATATGACATGAACGAATTCAACGTACACTCAAAGTTAGGACATGTAAGTCAGAATAATTGGGAACTATAAATTTAAAGGTACATAAACGAATAGAAAGCCAAGTATAATATGTGTCGCCGCCAAATAGTCAAATCAGCCATGGATTCACCTGAGTGGCTAAGCTGTTCGTTGAATGAATTAAGATAACTCAACGTTCAACGTGTTGGCTGGGTGTAAGCCCTTTAGAAACGGCCAAACCCAAAAACCACGGATTAGGTTCGGATAGGTTTTTTTTTTTTTTTTTTTCCTTTGTTGTGTTACTTGATATCCCTTGCTTATAACTATACAAGGTGATATTTTAAGGTTCGGATAGGTTGGGTGGAGTAAAGTTTAATAACCATTTTAAAAATGTATTTTAGTAAACTAGTTATATTAATGATTAATTATTAAGTTCAATAAGGGATTAAATTTACTGAAAAAAAAATAATTTTTTTCAAATTATTATAATCAACTTATCCTAATGTATCCCTAAGCTAACCTCACATGACAAAATAATTTTTAAAATAAAAACGAATATTATTGTTGTAATCGTATGAAAATTGAAGAGGCTAAGCGACGTTCAACCCTTTCACTAAACATCCATTCAACGAACGGCACAGCCATTCAGTTGGATGCCGGCATTTAATGAACAGTCTAGCCGCTCAGTTCAGTGGCTGATCTAACAATTTGGCTGCGATTTCTGCAAAGACAGTGTGATTTTGACATTTGAGTATTTTTGCCTACCCCTACGGGAAGACGGCGCGGCGTGACGCTTTGTTATTTCTGATTAAAAACGTCGTAAATTGGTCATTTTTCATGAAAGACGACTGATTCAGTGATCATTTATTTAGGAAAGAAATTTTATGATTGAATTATTAAATGGGTTGTAATCCCGAAGCTAGTGTTGCGAACTCACGGATCAGAGATCCGAGGATCGAACCCCTCTCTACCCAAACTTGATTTATATTTTCTAATAGTTAGTTATTCACAACTCGTTGAAAATGGTCACAAAATGTTTAATATTTGTGGAAATTATAAGAACGAAAATATTTATTTAAAAAAAATAAAAAAAAACATTGTGAAAAGACTCTTGATTTAAAATTGTTCGAAAATTCTATTATTAGAACTTTTGTCACAATAACAAAATAGCTATATTTCTGATGATAGACACTGTTTTGAAAATAAATTCCGTATAATTTCTTCCGATTTATTTATTTTAATTTGATTTTTGGTGATACTTAAATTATATTAACTGACATTTAATACATTAAAATAAATCGCAATCCTAAATATAGTGCACCCCTGTTGTTAGAAGAGCAGAGTTTGACATTTGCAAAAACAGTTCTGTATTTAAAAAAATATCATTTTATGTTTTGGAACTCAACTCCTAAGTACCTTCTTAAATTCAATATTTGAATATTAATAATTTTTAGTTTTGGAATTTAACCATTAACAAGTAACTGAGTACCTACTTATCAATGAATAGTATTTTCCCAAGCTAATAGCAGGCAAGCCAACGTTTGGGCAGGACATCGCCTGTCGCGTCCACTAGTAATATATGTATCATTTTGCACCAACGCACGCGTATAGTCATACCTACCTTGTTTATTGTTGACAACACATCGTATGCGCTGCATTTTGTGGTTACCTACTGCCTACCGTGTTATATTACATTATTCATTCGATATGTACCAATTAAATTTTGAATTAAAATGCTTTATTCAGAATAAAGTTTTCACACTTAGTATACTTTTAAAAAATACAATCAAAACATAACATTACTTAAGATTATTTTTTCTAAAAATGTTTCGAAAGTAAATACAAACTGTTTATTTTTATTTTCTTTATAGTCAAACCTCTTACCTAGTTCTCTCTCAAACACATTTTCAATTACTTTTTTTATTTACTCACCGACACATACACACCCTCACACATTCATTCGCACACATTCATATACACATACATGAATATAAAAGTCGCACACATGTAATTTTGTAAACTCTTTTCTTATATATTTTGTTTTATTATATAAACAGTGGATTTTTTTGATTGACTCTAGTATTGTTAGTAAATTTCTACTTATTTTTAATGTAAATAGCTGTAAAAATCACAAATAAATTAAATAAAATGTAAACTCTCGCCTTCCACACAATAGCCAGGCTCTGTGTAGACCTGGGCTTGGAAGGCGAGAACTAGTCACGGGGACCCGTCACAATAGGCCCTCACAGGTCGCAGTGACGTCAAGAGATTGCAAAGCACTGACCCCCACCACTATGAATAAGAATAAGAACTCGCTCGCAATAAATGTCGTCGTGTGTTCTTTTTCGCAGCGCTCATGTGTGTACTGTAGCCAAATTTTCGTGTGGTCCCAGCGTTTTGTCCTGGGTGATCGAAGCCGTTCACGGAGATGGGATTAGACGAGATTGTCCCATCTGTTGTTTTGTCCCCGTGCAAAAGATACTTCTCATCACGATGTTGATAATAGACATCCCAGACTATCAACTAATTCGATTTGACATTTTACTCAAGGGAATTCGTGCAGAAAACACATCGTGTATGTGTCTAACTGCCTTCTACATTCTATCTACACGCCTCTGTATCGTATTGATGCATTTCCAAAATAACCTATAATCCCAGAGTGAGGATTTGCCACTTAAAAACCGGTTAAACGGAATCCTATCGGATTGTTATTTTATTTTATTAACATAAACGGCAAATTTGCCTTTTACAAACATTTGTAATACTAACATATTATTTTTATTTTCTACTTAAATACCTTGAATTATATAACTATATAAGGACATTCAATTCATCTAATCTCCACATTCGTTTGAAAATGCCCAAACAAGGCGAAAAAATTGTCACGAAATTTTTGTTTTTATATTTGTAAAAATAAAATGAAGTGTTCAGTAGACTCAAATCAGTGTTTGATTTCTAATATTATAAGTTTAATAATGGAGTTCTACAAAATAAACACAAAATCAATCAACCAACTTTTTAATCAATATTCCATATCCACCTTTCCAGGAATTAAACTTGGGACATCAAGTACGGTAGACGAATACTCCAAACACCTATCTACTAGGCGGACTTGTCTTCACTTGATTTTATAAGAATTTTTGTTCGAGAGTAGCCGTCGAGTCAAATGCACTGTATGATTAGGAAACGTCTAAAAAGTATAAAGTGGGCACTGGTCATTCAAACGAGACAATGACAGATCATAAACCCTGTAAATATTTTGAATCCTTAATTTTCTTCTCCAACGTGTTATTTATTTGTGTTGTATAGTATGTGTGCAAACGGATGATGAATACAGTTTAGTATGTGAAATATAACCAGAAT
Organism: Micrasema longulum; assembly: GCF_059751315.1. Taxonomy (NCBI): domain Eukaryota; kingdom Metazoa; phylum Arthropoda; class Insecta; order Trichoptera; family Brachycentridae; genus Micrasema; species Micrasema longulum. The sequence continues at coordinate 852,962 of NW_028278059.1, read as the reverse complement.
GCTCTTCGAGTGTTTTGATTCAATGGCTGCTCTCAGGTAAAAATCCTGAAAATAGAAGTTGAGTAGAGAAACGTCCGCCTTGTAGTGTAGTAGTTGGTACGTTTGCCTACCATGCTTGATGTTGACATGGAATATTGTTTTTTAAAAGGTGGCTTTAATTTAATTGTCCTGGGACTGGCACCTAAAGCGTAAGACTGATTACCTTACCTTCCTCTAAAATTTAACCTTTAGAAGCAGCATTTGTTTTAGGAATGCACCATTGAATGTAATGAGGGTTTGTTGATGATGATGTAGCAATATTTTGATCAATTAAATAACATTTGTATTAGGAGTTGGAACAGTAAATTCGATTTGCCATAGTAAATATAGCTTTATTAGCCATCCCGGTTGTGGTCCCGTGGTTAGTGTTGCGGTCACACGGATCAGTTGCTCAATCGCAGATGTTTATCGACGTGGAATAACCGACCCAATAAAAAAATTTCACCGTGATTGTCTATCGTTCTAGCAATTTCAATGGAACATTGATTATTTGACATTTATCATGATAGAGCAAATGATTATAAAAAAAATATTACTATGTGTCTTAAATCAAATGCCTAATCCTTATTTTTGTGTATGTAAATTAATTTTAGTCTATTTTATTACATCTTATATGTTTTTATTTTCTCTTTTCTTTTCTTAACACAATATTGTTTCTTTAATTTAATCTTTATTCTTATCTTTCAATAAACTTAATCCTTATTATTACTTAAATTGATTTTACACACTTATTTTATATAATTTATGAAAGATGGTGGAGTTCTATAATTGAGAATATATATAAAGAACGTTTTAATGCTTGCTTAAAAAATGTATGTATTTTATGAATTCTTGTTGAACATCCTAAAAAAAATAAAAATAATGACCAATCGATCATAATTATCACACTTTCACCTGTTCTGTGACAAAACCTAAAATTAAATGTCATTATTCAAATATTTACATTTTTGGACGTGTATATTTTTTTCTTTTGCGTATTTTTGTATTATTTGGTATTATTGAATTATTATATTAATAAAATATTAAAAATACTCCAAAACTGTGGGTAAAGTAAAAAAAATACAAAATTTAAAGCACTAAATATGGTTTTTCCTTATAATCAAATTTCAACTTCACACTTTCCATCTTTAAAAAAACACCACTGCAAAAAGAGTTGACTTATGAGCTCCATATGTATCGATGTTATATTTAGTAATCACTTTTAAAATTAAATTGGATATAATTCATTAATAAAGTAAAGATTGATAAAAAAGCTTGTGTAGCTTTGAAACCGCTCGGTAAAAATAAGTCGTTACAAACAAAGTGGGTCTCAATTCGTGTGATTAAAATAAAAAAAAAAGTTTTTTATTTTAAAATCATTTGTGCACAATTTATTACGGGCTATATCGCGATCGTTTGGCCATTTGACTCCGATAATTTAATTACGTTTATCGTAATCGGTCAAGTTGCTTAAGGACTTTTTGACCACTTTGATAAACATTTGCGATTGAGTAACTTAGGTCCGAGGTTCGAACACCACTTTACCGCAACTTGAAACCCATTTTCTAATAATGACAACTCTTTGAAAATAGCTCCAAAATTAAAACATTTGAGTAAATCATAAAACCCCAATTATAACTTATTTAAAAAAAAACTTACATTAACTAGCACCCGTATAGTTTATAATATTATTTTAGAAACACAGAATATGGCAGGTGAAATATTATTCCTCCGGAAAACAAACAAATTGAACTTGGTGTTTATTATAATTTCATTACTCGTCAGGTGTACAGTGTTATATTGCTAATCATTTTGATTAAATTATATTCGATATTCATACTTAAGCTGAACGTGCATACATTCATATTAATTAATTTAAGTTCAACTACTACTACCACCCACGCCATTTCATGTGTCATGAAAGCTTTCTGGTTGTATATAATAATAAATAAATAAAAAAGTGACACAAAAGTGGTGATACTGACGCGCGCACAGGCTAGCGAATTTAGTAAATTTGGAATTTAAATAAAGGCTTAAGAACATGCAATATATTTATTGTGTATGCAGTAAATTTGTAGAATTCTATGTAAAAGTTTGTTAAGGTATCCAAAAGAAAATTCTTTCATCGGAATTTATTTCAACAGAGAGGGAAAACATTTCTAGAAGGAAATATGGAAGTCTAGGCATTGACAGGGCTTATGACCTGCCATTGGCTGGTTTAAGTGACCACTTTAAACACTGAGTAACATTCACCATTCTGCCCATGTTTGAACATCCACATTTCCTCAACTCTTCCATCTGTTGACTTTTGGTGAAGTAAAAGAGCTGAAACCTTTGTCAAATATGAACAACTCCCTAGAAAGGAAATCCAGCAAGTCTGCAAGCATTTGGACATACTCAAACATTGTTGAATTACTACCTGGTGAAAGAAGAAGTATACAAATTGTAAAATTGTTTTCAGGCGTTGCCTAGTAGGTTATTGGGTTCAGCCGGATGAATCTCATCCACGTGATAACGGTTTCAGCTCTTTTACTTCACAAAAGTCAACGGATGGAAGAGTTGAGGAAATGTGTATGTTCAAACATGGGCAGAATGGTAAATGTTACACAGTTTGTAAAGTGGCCACTTAAACCAGCCAATGACAGGTCGTAAGCCCTGTAAATGTTTAGACTTCCATATTCCCTTCTAAAAATGTTTTCCCTCTCTGTTTAAATAAATAAAAATATAAATAACTCCCTAGGAAATGAGGAAATCCAGCCAGTCTGCAAGCATTTGGACATACTCAAACATTGTTGCTTTCATTGGATTTAGTTCTACTTTTATTTTTTTAAATATACCAGAGTGTATAGTGCGACGCGTTTCGTTTAACTGCTACCTCTAATACCATCTCGCCATTCCCCCGAAGGGGTAGGCAGAGAGAACGGACCGCTACACAAGTCTACTCTGGCATACATTTCTAGCTTCTTCCACATTCATACATCTTGTCATAAATGTCCTTCGGTTCTGCCTGCATTTGACATGACAAGACTTAAGATTTTGGTTTATTTGATCATGCCACGTCTTCCTTGGTCGTCTTCATCTCACGCTATCGTATATTTTCGCCATACATACTTGTTTTACCATTCTTTCGTCATGCGTTCGTTCTACATGACCAAACCATATCAGATACCCTTTCTTATTCTTATCAGTTAAAGCAGACTGAATAAGATTTACACTTTCGCCTGATTTCATAAATTGCAACCCTGTCATACATTGGTTTCCGACACATTCGTCTAAGAGATTGCATTTTAAACACGTTCACTAGACTTTTATCTTTCCTTTGCTAGTTCCATGTTTCAATTTCATACAAAAGTTGGGACTAAAACTCCGTTGTGCACTGCCAGTTTAGCTTTCATTTTGTTGCCCATATTCACTCTCCTTTCAACATTTCTTTCTACTCTTTCATCTCTTTAAAACATGCTTCCTAGATACACATTAGATTTGAGTTCCATTGTTATAAAATGACTATGTATTGAAGAAAATAAAATTAATATGCTATATATGCTCAACAAAGCTTGGCAGTAGGTCCTTAGAAAATATTGGCCATTCCGAATATAATAAACTGCCTGATGAGCTAAGACACGAAAAACTTTATAAAAAATCCAGAAGTGTCGCAATTAAAAAATATTTCTTAATTTTTTTTGAAATTGAAAATTATTAATGTAGTTTATAAAAGATGGTGTTTTATGTCTCTCATACAATAATGTTTTCTTTTTATTTCGGATGTATTAATTTGTATGATATTATGTATTGTCAAAAAAATGTTTTTTCTTATGAACGGTCCCAAATGAGTTTCTAATAACTCCTGGGAGTATAATATGTATTTTTTGTATTATATGTTTTATTAATAATAAAAAAAAAATAAAAAAATATTATGAGGTTTGTTAACATTGATAAATAACGCACTCGGAATATTTTTTTGAATTTAAATAAACCAAAATATGGAAAAAAAACCAGTACCTACTTGTCAAAAAAAAAGTAAAATGTGTTCTTCGGCACGGGATTTCCAGTGAGGAATACATTATAACCAAATCATATACATTTATATTATATCTATGAAATATTTAATAAATAATTATAAATTATCATTTTTTCTTCTACCCTGGATAACTTTTAAAGCGCCTTTTTTATAAAACTCACCTCAAAGACGCTGTATTTTTGGCTGAGCGCATAGGTGATATAATACGTACATTATCTAAAGGATGCTTGAGTCAAATAAAACGGAATAATTTATTAAATGTACCTTATAAGTTACAATATTTGAGTTTGTCCAAATGTTTGCAGACGAAAGACTGGATTTCACCCCTTCGGGAATGAACCCCCTGTAATGCTAAGACTGGAAAAGTTAAGACTCCCATATTACATTCTTTAAGGTATTCATCGTCCTTGTTGTACCTTATTTGTTATTTTCTGTGAATTTTGAAAATTTTATGAAAAAATAAATTTTTCAATATTAATTGAGTTAATGTTCTTGATAAAGAAAAACAGAGATATCTGGTGTAATATATTTACAAATAAAGTTCTCAAAAGGAGACCCGACCCTATGGCTAGAACATGTTAACAAATAGTTTTGTCTAAAAAATATTTATTAACTAGACTTAAAATACCCTTCAGAGAGTGAAACCGCTAATTGGACAAATAAATTAGTGGAATTGTGCCAAGTATTTTAACTATTGTATTTTTCAGATATTAAGACGCATTTTTTCACTCTGAAAATTCAACCGTAGGTTGAGTCTTACGGTCCGATGCGTCCAGACGGGCAATTTTTTTCTTCTTCTAAAAATTGAAAGATAAATTTTGGGGTGAGTCTTATAGTCCGATCTTACTTATCGTCCATAAAGTTCTTGTCTAATTACAATAGATTTCCACCATGGAATGTCAATAAAAAACAATTTTCAATTAATTTACGCATGCTCTTTCCGATGAAATCGAATTCAGAGATTGAAAACGGCATACAATATCAAAACCACAGTAACGAATATTTTGAACTATGCTCTTTTAAAGATGAATTGGTGTGGCATTGTTAATAAATGTAAATATTTCAAAATGACTTAATTGCATGTTAACATGTTCTTGCCATAGGGTCACAAAAAACATATTATAACATTGACTATGGCAAAAGCCTTTTTTTTTAAAACCAAAATATTCGATTAATAACCGATTATACTAATAGCTACACCTTACCTTATACACGTCGAAGTTTTCTATTATCGAGTCGAAACACGTGTAGAGGTCATTCAAAAGGTCCACAACTTGCAGTGGCGTAGACTCCGCTGATATTTGGGTGAAGCCGATTATATCACTAAAGTATATTGTCACTTGGTCGTAGGTTTCAGCCATCACTGATTGGCCGAGTATCAGTTGAGAGGCAACAGATCTGAAAAAAAAAACAAAATATTAATTTGCCTGATACATATTTTTACGAATGTGGAACATCTTCTGTTATTGTATTACACAGTAATGTTATCGTGAAGCATTTATCGTGCATTTAAAAAAATGATTTTTCTTCAACTTTTCCGAGCCTAAGCGTGAAAAAATTCACGAGTTCCTGAAGGGGAGGTACCAAGAAGACCCGAGATAAAATGATATAAATATGATCTTAATTTGTTGCAACAGGGATGGAAAACTTTTTATATGGAAGTCAATGCATTTACAGAGCTTATGACCTGTCATTGGCTGGTTAAGGTGACCACTTTACACACTGTGTAACATGCACCATTCTGCCCATGTTTGAAAATCCACATATCCTCAACTATTACATCTGTTGACTTTTGTGAAGTTAAATAGCTGAAATTTTGATCATGTGGGTGAGATTCATCCGGCTGAACTAATTCACCTACTAGGTAAGGAATTTTTCAGTTTTTACACTTTTTACACACAAAAATTGTCAAATTATTATATCTAAAAGAAAATACGGAATTAATTTTTTATTTATTTTATATTTTTAGAATAAAAATGGTTTCATAAGACGACACATCTATTATAATCTGCTTTTTTTCTATTTCACTGTGGTGAATTACAGAAACAAAACATCCAATCTAGATAAAATCACATTTAATTATTATGTTCTTACCGGGAATTGAGCCTAGAAACTTCCGTGAGTGAGTGAAATCTTACCCATTTCCCACGAAAGCCACTTGTTTAATTTTCTGCTGATGAATGGTGAAAAATATAAATATTGAAGAGTATTAATGAGTTTGTGTCCGGACGGATAAATAATACAGTTTTGTGTGTTAATAGACACTATGCCCTGGACGAATGATTTTCTCCCGATAGCTACTCTCAAATAAAAATAAAAATGCTCAAAAGGGAAATCAAGTGCAGACAAGTTTGCTTCGTAGTGTGGTGGTTGGCGAACGCGTCAACAACGGTTGGGGTCCCGGGTTTTTTATTTTTTAAATTTATTTATCAAAAGTTTACAAAAATTTACAAATAAATTATCAATTATTTTGTTCAATCAAAATTGTTTTAATCTTTTTATCAATATGTGTTGCTTTCTTACTTTTTTTTCTATTTTTTACGGGTTCAAAATATTTTAAGTCCCTGAACTGAAGACTGATCATCTTACCTTCATGTCACAAAAAATATCAAGATACGCTGCGATTGGTGAACCAATGCAGTGCCCTATGCACTATTAGGTGTGGAAAGGGAATGATGATGATGAAGTTAAAGGAGTGATTATATTTGTCAAAATATGTTCGACAAATTCCGAAAAATTTATATTATTGAGACATCTCATGTGTCATCGCATTTTTCTGTAAAAAAGGAACTGCAATCGTAGCAAGTATGTATGTATGTACACACATGATTTATCTAATTTATTTGTTTTGATCAGCGCGTTAGCCTGCCGTGCAAGAGGTCTCGGGTTCGATTCCCGGCATGGTTGATGTGAAATATTTTTTTAAAAGGATGTTTTCACACTAGAATATTTCATAGTCCCTGGACTGGTACCTGAAGCGATCATCTTACCTTCATTTAACAAAAATAATCAATATACGCTGCGATTAATGTATCAATGCAGTCCCCTTTGCACCATTAGGTGCGGAAAGGCAACGATGATGATCATGATGATTTATCTAATTTATTTGTTTTGTGTTTTGTATTTTTAATAAAATTTCCAATATTGCTATTTGTGTAGAATGCCGGCGTTACGTTGCTGAAGATGGCAACGTGTAGTTGCCGAAGCCAGTCGGTTTTGTTATTAAAAAGTGGTTCATAAAACAAAGGCATTATATTTACACCTCTAAAATATAACAATGAACCACAAAGTAAGTGCTATAAATACCAAAAACAGTATGGGTGTTTGAAGCCAAATCACAAATTTGGTGCGGATGGTGAACAAATAAGAATATAAGTAAATGTACGACACTGGTACTAGAACCAAACAATCGTATGTTAATCATGTGATTTTAACAAAATATACCAATTTGTATGCTAGTATAGCTGTTGTGATAGAAAATGTTATTTTCAAAGGCCTTATTGAGTCGTCAGATCCAAATGTTGATGGATGCAGAAAACGGGGAAGACCGAGAAAGACATGGCACGATCAAGTCCATCAAATACATGAAGATGGACATATCAAAAGTAGGAATAATCGGCGTGCGTGCATGAGAAGATGTATGAATGTAGAGGAAGCGAGGTCTGTATGCCAAGATAGAGCGTTATAGCGTTCTATCCTCTCTGCCTACCCCTACGGGGAAACGGCGTGATGGTTTGTTGTTGTTGTTGTTGTTGTAACAGTTACATATTTATAGTAAAAAAAACGTGTATATCATTATAATTAAAGTACGTATATAGTTTTATTCCCCTTTTATTTATAATTTTTACCTGTGACCGTATTTCGTTTTTATTATTATGATTAAAATGCAGTTCCACCAAGAAATGAACCAATAACAGATTTCCACAGAGTTAACCAAGTTAGTAAAGAAAATATAATACAGTTATTTTATGCATGTATTTACATATAAATTTAAACATACAAAACTGTTATTTTTACATACAAATTTTTCTGACAATCACAGACAATACTTTAAAAAAAAAATAAACAGTTATTGTAAATGGGGCGGGATAAGGACAAAAATGCACGAAGAGAGAATAAAGAGGGGAGGGAGATGTACATATTTATTATTATAGTGTATTTTAAGTTACATAGTGCATTTAAATGTGTTAATTTTAAATCTGACTGAGTGATGTTTGTGTAGTCTGTCTTTAAGTTTGGTAGTGTTCCCTGAAAAAGCCGTACGAAAAAAATCATTTTTAATATAAGATGTTTTACTTATTGGTACATGATACAGGTGGTACCGTCTACAAATCCTGGCTGGAACACGTATTTTTATCAAACTAAGTAATTCTGCACAGTCAACTATTCATGTCATAATTTTGTGAAGCAGTAGTTGGTCCGCATACACCCTGCGGTATTGTAGATAAGTTATTTCATGGTAGGTAGAGAGATTGTCGGTTAAAAGTAAAAATTTACCATCTAATGAAACTAAAGCTTCTTGTTTCCTACAGTAAAATCAATATATAATTTTAAATTAGCGAACACAATGTTTTACTTTGTATTTTTTATTCATCTTTTCCTTTCCGCACCTAATGGTGTATATAGAACTGCATTGGTACACCAATCGCGGCGTATCTTGATTATTTTTGTTACATGAAGGTAAGATGATCAGTCTCACGCTTCAGGTACCAGTCAAGGGACTATGAAATATACTAGTGTAAAAATAACCCTTTAAATAAATATTTTATGTCAATTATGTCGGTAATCGAACCCAAGACCTCTTGCATGGTAGGCAAACGCGCTGACAGATTCACTTTTTTTTATTTGGTTAAAACAAACAGTTGAACATTGGCAGGCATTTTTCGAAAACAGATTTTTTTTTATGTTTCAGCAGTTTCTTGTGTCCGTTTTTGTACCTACGTGGATGTAAACTGTTGTTTAAAAACGGTTTTACATAACAGTTTAATTTGTGAAAAAGTAACTTTCACTGTCATCATACCATTTCCCTACCTAATGGTGCATATGGCACTGCATTGGTACATCCATCGCAGCTTTTTTTGATATTTTTTGTAACATTAAGGTAAGATGATCAGTCTTAAGCGTCAAGTACCAATTCAGGGACTATGACATATTCTAGTTTGAATACACCCTCTTTAATAAATATTTCATATCCACCATGTCAGAAATCGAACTTGAGACTCCTTGCATGGTAGGCAAACGCGCTGACCATTAAACCACGAGGAACTGTTATTGTTACTTTTGAAAAAATAACCGAAACGCCCATCTCTAATACTATCAAACTTATGAAGCGAAGGCGTAAGATGCTTAGGATATTCCAGTAGATATGAGGCCCCCAGTATCAAAGATGGCCAAACGACCCCATACTTATTTTAAAAAAAAAACGTAAATCTGTAATAGCACTTTTTAATGTTTGTTCGGACCAAATCTATACTTGCTTACTTGTTATTCCCATTTCCTAGCGCACTGTACGCAACAATAATTCTATGTGTGAGTGCCGGATCAAAAATTTTATACTCAGTACAAAATCTAACATTAACGAGTGAAGTGCTTTCCTAATACTTCCACAAGCGAGCTGTGCCTGCGTCATTTTAAACCGCCAAATCCATCCAGATAAGCTATGCCAGCGTCTTCCGACCGCCAGCTTCACCAGGGTTCCAGAACTCGTCACGCTTCATTCATCATCAGGTTAGTGGAGTTGCGAAACCGACCTTCTTAACAATACAGTCCACTCTTAAATTTAGTCTACTGAACACTTTATTTTATATTATTAATATTTATAGCATGAACTTTGAGGTCAAACATTTTTATAAATATTTGTATATAACCACTTACCGACTTTTCTATATCTACCGGTTTCGAGACGTACCCGTCTCTTTGTCAGAACACCAATTAAACCAGCATGCAAACCAACATGCAAAACCCACTATACACCTTTACCAAACCGATAGACATTGAAAAGTCGGTAAGTGGTTATATACAAATATTTAATAACATTAAGTACTTTATTTTATTTTTACAAATATAAAAACTAAAATTTCGCGACAACTGTTTCGCCTTGTTAGTTCATTATAACATAATATGAAACAATTGTTACGAAATTTTCGTTTATATGTTTGTAAAAATATAGAATAAAGTGTTAAGTAGGCTCAAATCAGTGTTTGATTTCTAATATTAAAAAACATAAAATTATCCTGTTGGTTAAAATAACAAGAAACGCTCTTTTTACTAAGTATTTGATATGCAGTTGACCGCTTTTGATACTATTTTCAGCGTTTGGCCATTTTTGATACTGAGGACCTCATATAGGACCTCATATAGGACCTCGTTTAGATACCTACAATATTGATATGCGATGTATTCACGTACACGGATATATCCGATCTACAAATCTGATGTTCAGAATTAGGGTTAAGACAGCTCAAGCCAGATAAGCATCCCGCAAAGACAGCTTCCATGTATGTTGAGAATTTAGTCCTATGTATTATTTGCATGTAATAGGTTTATTCTATGGGCATACAAAATCTCGTGGCAAGTACCTAAACGTGCTTTAATCCCGTATAATATCAGAAATAAATTTAGAAATATAACATACACTACAAAGTTTTTTTATTAAATATATCGTGGTTATACAAGTAAAAGTGATCATTTGCAAAACTGTCGAAATTGAGATTATTGACTTTTTGACATTGTATTAGCATAATTCTTGACTGGTTAAAATGTCAAGTCAATCTGACACTCCAAAAAAAATTAGTTTTTTAAATATGTGACCATTTGATAGAAGCTCACAGATTTTTGACATGTAAAACTGACCAATACACATAGTCACTTTTTTTTAGTAAATTTAAGATCCAAAGAATTAACCAAGTAACAGTTAGTCAATTTTACTCGTAGGTCGATGTCACTAGTGGAGAGTTAGTTAGAGTTAGTAGATATTAGTTAGTAGTTTGTAGTTAGTAAGTTAGTATACGTTTTGTATTTGACAGATATGTTTTTTTTTATAAAAAGTTAAATAATAAAATTTATTCTTTATATTATTACGTAACACATTTAAATATTTGTTCTTTTCATTTATTTTGTATTTCTGTGTTAATTTAACCTTTTTAAATATTAAAAAATCCCAAAAACATAATTTATAGTTATAAAATAAAATACAACCTCCCTCAATGAATGAAACAATTATCTGAAAAATTTCATGACAAATTTTACAGGCAAAATTGACTAAGTTTTTCAATTTTTTAATTTGTTTAAAGGTGATAATGTTTTTGAAATACGTTTTTACTTTACATTGATGTTGAAAGTGACGTACTTATAATTTATGATGACTAACCACCCACTTGAAAAATCAGATCTTTGAGAAGCATTTGAACTCTAGGAAATCACTAAAATGGCCATTCTGAACATTATTGATTTTGTCACTTGGTCAATTTCTCTTGTATGCCCACGATATGTAACACATATTTTATAATAATGTATAATGCATAATAAACACAAGCAAAATGGTTTATCATGCTCTTATACAGTCTTCTTTTTCTTGTGGAATAATCAGATGGGGAGGAGCCAATAATGATTATACTGACTTTAAGAAACCGTACAAAAACTAATTATTAAAATTATACTTCGTAAAAGTTTTACTTTTCCCTCCAACCAATTATTTCAGGAAGCTGAATTTTTAAAGCTACGAGAAATTTACTACCAGAAATGTATTCAATATGTTTTTATGCTCCAACATTAATTTCCTAAAAAAAAATATTGATTGAATACTTTATTTGAAATCTCTTATTGTCAATCCGAAATCAGGGTAAAGATAGTATTTTTTTATAGCTCCAATACTGTTCAATACATTTCATAAGGACAGTATGATTAAGATCAATTTTTGGTATTTGTTTCGGTTGAAATTTTTGTTGAAATTATGGATAAAAAAAGCAGATTTAAATAGCTTCTTTTTTAAATTAATTGAATATACTTTTATTGCAACTTTCTCAACCTTAGCGACAAAAAAAATGGGTTCTAATAAAGGCACTTATTGTTTAACTTTTTGATATCTATCATTTTCTTCTAGTAGACTTAATTTCAATTTAAAATAAAATGTATACCCACACACAGGCCATACATTTGAGGGATTTGTTTGTGTTAATTGAATAGTTTTTTGTGCATTTGTAACTTAGGTATACCTTTTGTAAAATGCAAAGAAAAAAATATAATAGATGAAAAAAAAAAAAAAATATCCAACATAATGCAGACCTGGGCTATGTATAGCGTGTGAGCTCGCCAATATATGACAGTAAAAATTTTATTGTCTTTGAATTTCCTAGAGTTTTAACCATCGAAAAAAAAGAAGATTGCAAATCAAATCAACAGACAATGGAAATTTGATGTGTATTATTTTAATAGATTGTTTATAACAGAAAAATACATAGAGAAATATGCATTTTTATTTTTTGTAATAAAAACAGTCTAGTAAATTCAAATAAATAAAAATACGCTTTATATTAACAATATTAATTAAAATGCAAAAATAACATTGAATACCTGAAAAATAAATATTATTGAGTGTTACAAACATAATTTAAAAAACGAATAGCGATTAAAAGTAAAAACTATCTTTAGTTTTATTCTTATAGCGATAAATACATAAACATTATAAAACAGGAATTATACAAATACAAAAATAATATTGTAACTGGGCCGCTACCTACACGGTTAAATTTCGAAACACCACGCAATTTCTTATTTCGGCTACGCTATGTAAAATGAACAAAAATATTTAAATTAATAATTTCATCACGTCATGAAGTCGCCCCTGGGTAGCGCCTGCTAACGTCAATCAACAAAAACATCCTCGTTTTAATTACAATATTTCGGCTACGCCATGAATCTCTTTTTTAAATAATTTCTCACGTCACAAAGTCGCCCCTGGGTAGCGCCTGCTAACGTCAATCAACAAAAACATCCTCGTTTTAATTAGAATATTTCGGCTACGCCATGAATCTCTTTTTTTAAATAATTTCTCACGTCACAAAGTCGCCCCTGGGTAGCGCCTGCTAACGTCAATCAACAAAAACATCCTCGTTTTTATAACAGTATTTCGGCTGCGCCATGAATTTCTTATAAAAAATGTCAAAACGTCACAAAGCCACTCTCTGAGTGTCGCTACTGACATCATTTACAAAAACATAATTATTTGTGCTTTTTTCAGGTGCGCAACATTTTTTTTTAAATACACCTACCTAACCGTTAAAATACTATTAGTAATCAAACCAAGGTGTGCTTTAAAGTTCCGTATGGCCAAATAATATTTTTTATTATTAGAATATTATTGACATGTAGTTCAATCATTGCTGCATTCACGTTGCTTTACTTCTGAGAGCTCAACTGCTATGTTTTTCTATGGTTATGTTTACTGTCATCTGTCAAGTATTGGCGAGCTCACAGGCTATACTTACGCCGCAGACCTTATAATTAAAGTATATTTTGGATTTTTTTTAAAGTAAACTTAAGAGAACAATGACGAAGTTATAATATCTATTAAATAAACCACGAGACATAATACAAAAATAAAGCAAAACAAAAACTAAAACACATTAATTAAATGAAAAACAATTGACAAATCATAACAAATAACCCTTTAAACCCCAAAGTAAAAACGCGTTACTGCTGTATAGCCGCCCATATGGATAAACATCATTCCCGGATTATCAATTACGAACGAAATAAGCTATAGTTTACTGAAAAAACAATAGGCCGTAATTGGCGAAATTGTCTTTACTTTGAGATTTTAATGAAATATGTATCTTTATATGAATAAATAAAATATAAAATAAAATGATTTTACTCAAATATAAGTGTTATGATGTAATCCCTTTACATTTTGGTTAATTTTTTAAAAATTAACCACACTACAACAGTTGAATAATTAAATCTCAAACGAAAGTTCGTGTAGCTGAAATTAAAATAAATAACGAGCTTTTGAAAAGCTTTAAGACAACTTGCGTTCCACAAGAGGAGCTTTTAGCTTCAGTAGGTACCTACATAGTTGTGGAATATTTACACAATCCTTTTGAATGTACGTGGGTTTTGCTGATAAAACAACTTTCTTCAAATTCGTTATTTTCATAGTGAAGGGAGTGTTAATAATTTACCCATTAAACACAAAAAAATATATTGACAGAAATAGTTTAAATACGCCATGGAGAAAGATTGATTTAAATAAGAATAATAAACATTAAAAAGTTTAATAGTAAAAATCTCAACTATTTTTAATGTTAAAAATGTGGTAAAATTTTTCAAAAAGATATTTTTTTATTAATAATACAAAATATGCACAGTATATAATTGTAGTCTCATGAGTTTGCAAACTCAAATGTTTTTAATAAAGGCCTAATTAGCGGACCCCTTGATGTAATGGCTGAGACATTTGATTTACGCTCGGAATGTTTTGGGTTAGATTTACGATGAGAACACAAAAAAAAAAATTGGTCAAGCCTGGGTGTTCTGTGCTATAACTTACTACCGTAATTGGGCCTTCTGGCCTGTTGTGGTGCAAATGAACAAAATGAAAAAAATGAAAATTCACAGAAAGAAGGCTTTAAAAAATAAAGTGTCTTTAATCAATTGTTAAATAACCTTTCAACATGCATTTAAAACGAGAATTAAAAATCTTATTATCGAGGTACATAATCATATGTGCGTACTTTAGTCAAATTCTTCTTTTAATTTTTGGTACCAATTTTAAGTTATTAGTTGTCGCTCAAGTACCCATTACCTTTATTGTTTTTTATTTTTTTATATTTGCAAACTATTTGTGCCTTGCTTTTGTTATTTGCAAGGTTTTATCTTAAAGTTATATTCAGTTGACTTTTACTTTTTTCAGCGTAGATATCAACAATAAAAATAAAAACAGAATCAAAACAAATAAAACAACACTTGAATTATATTATATAACGTTAACAAATAGTAAAAAAAATAATCGTAAGGACACAAAAAAAACAAAAAGATCTAAATACCACCATTCAATAACTTAGCCTGCTTGATCGTCCCTGTAATAAATCGAACAGTCTCTCTTCCTGTATCATTACAGTTCAGAAGCTCAGCTGGGTTATTTGTCGTAGCAATCCGAGTGTTGGGTTTGCATTCAAGCTCCCATCTCGGCCTATCGAACATTGAGCAGTATTTTAGAAAATGTTTTACAGTCAGCTCAGTGATGCCATCACATGGGCAGCAACTATCGTCTCTCAGCCTAAAGCGATGCAGATATTCCATCATGTATCCATGCCCCGAGAGAGCCAAAGTTAGTTCGTATGTAGGCGTTTTAAGCTTCCAAAATGTTTTGGCCTCGTATGTGCTTCTGAAAAGTGGCTTGATCCACTAATTGGCAGATTTTTTTTTTTTTAATTTCCTTCACTAATTGGATTTATCCTTTGAAAGGGGCCACCTTATATGGCTTCAAAATAATGTTTTCTGTGTCAGTACCCTCTCCGATTTAAACATTATTAATCATATGTGGCTAACAGTTGGTGTGACGTCATTTTGACGCCACGTGTCATGCCCGTCAAGTGCGTTTCCGACAAACATTGTATACAAGTATGGCTCGAGAAACTTAAAAACATACTGCTTCTGTTTATGTACTGCCTAATGTCTCCGGAAATGTAATTGAAGAAATATTTTGTGTCGCCTTAAACGGGAGATGGTGTTGCTAACCCCAAGAGTTGAAATCGTCAAATTTAGTACCTACCTACAAACAATCCTTTCACTGTCACTTGATTAAACTCGTGTTGTTAGTAACCTTTAACCCTTGTGTGGCTGTGATGTCACTACAGTATACAAACAATACAAGACATGATATATCTCTCTTATTTATTTGAGTGATGAAGTTTAATCTTTGTAATCTTCAAATGAACACCTTTTCACCCGATTTATAAAGTAAAATTTGTATAAATATGCTCGATTTTAATACAACAAAATAATTATCCTTGCTATGCAAAGAATGAATGTGATGCAAAAACAGTAATAAATCTGTGGTACGAGAGAACACGAAGATAGAACCGATAACAAGAAATACAGAGTCTCTGTTCTGTGGCGGGTGTTTGTGAGAAAGAGATTTAGTTGATTGTTGGCATTGAGCGAGGGTGAATGTATGTAAGATAACCGGAAATCAATAAAAAATTATCATCATAAATACGCCGGTTATTAAACTAGCGTGCATTCTCGACTACTGCCAATAACTGACCGATTTAACGAATTTCTTATCTGTTTTTGTCTCTTTCACACAAACACCGGCTACTAAACACCGTCTCTGTCTTCCTCGTTATGAGTTATATTTTCATGCTCTCTTGTATAAATATTTATTTCTGTATTAACGTAACATTCGTTCTTCGCATTGAAATAATAAATATTTTTTGTGTTAAAATTCTGCATATTTATACAAATTGTACTTTCCAAATCCGATGTGAAAATGTTCATTAGAAGATTGCAAAAAATAAAAATTTATCATTTAAATAAATAAGAAAGATATGTTAAGTCTTGTTTCCTATGTAGACTCGTAATACATTACACAAGACTCGATTAATAAATAAAATAAAAAAACGCGAAAAGACCGCATTACAAGAATTATTTTTAAGCTAATCTTTGCTCAACATTTCATAATTGTTCAACGAGTGTAATAAAGACAGAGAGTTTCAAGTAAATTCATGAAACTCTTATTTGATAAAACAATATTAAATTTGCGTAGGTACTCAAAAACAGATAGGACGAAGAATTCTGCTTACCTCCAAATGTTAAAAAGAAATAATTTATAAGTAAATTTGAAATTCAAATATTAATTTGATATCGAGGAAAAGTAAGAGGTTTTTCTAAGGAGTAGAATTGTGGAGGCAAGTAAGAAATAATATATTCATCTGTATAATTTGAACACGAGGAGCATAAAACAATATTTTTTAAATAAAAATGATTTTATTATAAAAAAAATAAACGCCTATTGGTTGAAATATAATTTAACCTAAGTATAAAACTCGATTTCTGGATTTAATATATACGTGCAACAGAACCAGAATCTTGGACAAGAGTTTTTAACTTGATGATGTCCTACTACTACTACCATTGCGTCATTTTCCCGTAACAGTAGACCGAGAAGACGGACCGCCACACACGTCCATCCTGATTTACATGCCTAGATTCTCCCACATTCATACGTGTATTCATATATGCCTTTGGTTGTCTGTTTTTGTTTATCTCGTCATGCCACATCTTTCTTGGTAGTCTTCGTCTGGCGTTATCTTTCATTCTCACCATATTGACTATTCTTTGTGGAAAAATAAATTAATAAGAAAACTTAATAACGGTCGCTATAAATTAACGGATTGTTGTATTTTTTGCATAACAATAGTTAAAGGACCGGCAATCGATCCGGGTTACTTTTTATACAGAAAAAAATATCGTTACACCAGAAAATTTCATACTGCTAAACAACCAAACTAATTGATTAAATAATAAATAATAATTATAATATAAATACATCTTTATTAACCATAATATATAGTGTGATTAATTCAAAATTAAACAAAGGTATACATGGTTAAATGGCGAAATTGTTGTCACTAGAAATTTTTAACAGCCTGACCGAAAACAAATAAAAAAAACCGTAACAATAAAATAAAAAAAATAAATAATAATAAACAAATAAATAATAAGTAAAGAAAACAGAAAAAGTTAAAATATTATAGTGCATGTTAATATGTGTGTTGGTGCTGCAGCCAATTCAATAAAATTATGGCTGTTGATCTCAACTAAATAAAATATCTGTATAAATAGTGGACTGTATAAAATATTTATTTTAATAAGCACAGTGCGCTCTGTGCCGACCGAAGACTTCTGTCGCCGAGACTGTTGTCGCCCTTGTGCTATTTTTTATATAATAAACAAGAAGTACCCACCAAAGCAACCATACTTTACAAGCCACCAACCTGGAAGACCTTTAAAGAGGTGGCAAGACAGTTGGAGTTCAATATTCGGAGAAGAAGAAAATCGCACGCTAAGTACGAAATACTTAAAAAAAGAAAAAAATTAGAAGAGGAAGATGAAAAAAAAGAAAATAAATATGAAAAAGAATAAGGAGAAGAAGAGGGAGGAGAAAAAGAAGAAAGTGAAGAGGAAGAAAAGGGAGAAGGAGGAGAAAGAGAAGAGGAAGAAGAATAAGAAGATAGGATTTGCAGAAAATATTTTTCCGTTCGAACAATCTCGTCTTAAATATTAAAATATACTCTTGAAAAATGTCTCTTGGGTATGCTGACAGGAAAAAGTGAAATCGCATGGTAAATAAAAAATATTTTGTAAGAAGATTCACAGATTTCGTAATTAATTCTTTTTGCAAAGGTATTATAAAATTAAAGAAAAAAAATCTACCATATTTTGCACGGTGCGTACAAAGTGTACTCAATGTTTCTTAACAATCGTCAACATTTTAAAATTGAGCATTTTGCGGCATTTGTTGCAGCTTGATGATCGTCAAATGACGAGTATGTCTGAAGGCACCTTGACAAATCCAGGAATTGTACAGTATGAAGAGTCAAAATTAGCTGATTAACCATTTTTAATTGGACATTTCCGATTTTCACCTGTAATGAAAGCAGTTCTAGTATTGTTTGGAAAGTTATTAGCACATTTGTTCAAGATTGCGTCGCATTGATGAAATCCCAGAAAATGGAAAATTGTAGTTGTGGCACTCGAGAAACTGATGTGTGGCGTAGATTTTCCGGAGATTTATAAAAGAGCCGATGTATCGATAATGCATATTTTTTTACCTGTGTCATATAAAAAATTAGGGTCAAAAGTAAAACATAATAATAATGGTTATACCTTATTCAAAATAAAATTTTCTGTTCTATAATATTTTGGCTAGGATTGTATGCCAGGATAGACGTGTGTGGCGGTCTATTTTCTCTGCCTACCCCTACGAGAAATGGCGTGATGGTAGTAGTAGTAGTTTTTTTTATGTCAAATATATTATTTTACTGGATGGCTGAAAACAGACTAACACTTAACCTATCTAAAATGGAACAACTATGGATGGCTTCATCCAGACGACAGAATTTGATTCAGGATCCGGCACTACCCGATGTAAGGAGTACCGCTTTACCCACCGTTAAACTACTGGGAGTCATCCTTAATTCTGACCTTTCTCTTGACGCTCAAATTAGAAGAACGATAAGTTCATGCTTTTACCAGCTGAGACAGATTAAATGCATGCGCAAAAATTTGCCAGTTGATGCCGCCCGTCAATTAATAAATGCGTTTGTAGTGTCTAGAGTCGATTATGGTAATGGTATCTACGCAGGTCTAGGAATTAATAAAATGACTCGCTTACAGCCTGTATCAAATGCCGCAGCGAGACTTATTTTTGGAATATCCAAGTTCATAGCAATATCCAGCTCCAGTCATATCACTCCACTTCTTCGGGAATTACACTGGCCACGTTTACCACAGAGGGTGGAATACAAACTCTGTTGGATTATGTATAAGTCACTGCACAACTCTGCTCCAGAATATTTTAGGGAACTCTGCATTCCAGATGAACTAGCTGACATACATCTTACGCTTAGATCAGCTAAATCAACGTCGAAAGGAAAAGTTATTTTACCTCTACGCAAACAGCGCACTAAATTTGGCAAACGCGCATTTGCGGTCGCAGGCCCTACGGTATGGAATGCTCTCCCAGCAGAGGTCCGAAACTGTGAGAGTGAAGTGATGTTTCGAGAGAAACCGAAAACCCACTTGTTCTCTAAATCATTTGAATAAATTCTTACAAAGTTCATTATATTTCTTAAATTAAAAAGCTAAAATTAAATTTATATATTTATATAATCACTTCGTAAAGCGCCCCTGAGGTATTATATTACGAAAATGGCGCTATATAAATTATCCATTAAAATAATTATTATTATTATTTGATTACAAGCCTTCAAATAATATTGCAAAGTAGACAAAAGTGAGCATTTTTATTTTCAAAAGATAGTCAAGATATATGTGATACTATCCTCCCCACCTAGGATAGGCGTTCGCTTTCACGCGTGACTCCTCATCAAACACAACTCAAATGGGAGGGAGACAATAATTATCGTGACTAGTTTTTTTTATAGAAACAGTTAATTTTTTTATGAAACTGTTTCAGCTGTTCTGGGAGAAAAACGGTTTCAATATTTCTGATTAATCTTTTCTTTTCCTCACCTTATCACACACACACATATTCACCCTAGAGTTATACATATGTAGTATTTTTGGTAAGTTTTTTTTCTTACTTCATTGAATTTTCAAAATTGTAATTTTGTGGAGCATTATTTTACCCTTAAATGACATTTTTTATATGTTCTTTTGCTGCTGTTTTTTCTAACAAAGAAAATAAAATAAATTATCTGACACTCGTAAAACAAAATTAAATTGAAAAGTGAGTTAAGATTACTTTCTTGAATTCATATTTCATTCTATATTCAATTTCAAACAAAAGGAGATCCAATCCGACTGCTGTAAATACACAAGAGACCAAAGAATTTCAATTTTATAACCGATCTTTAGAAACTTGATACGTTTGTTCTTAAATTTAGACTGGTAGATTCGAGATAAAAGCAAGGGTTTTTGTTTAAATAATTAAGGGTGAACAAATTTCGATTCGTTTATTTATGTTTGTTATGAACACTTGCGTTTGCAAATGTCATGAAAATATTTTTTAATGTTTGAAAAAAACAAACCCTTTTTTTTATTTACAATTAACTTTTGTTTATATTTATAAGCATGATATTACGTTACAAAGTAGATAAATATATTCTTTGTTTGAGGTATGTATATTTTTCTTACTCAAAAAATAATCCCTGTTGGAAACATCATATTAGAGGGAGGTGGTCTAAGATGGCATAGTAGCAGAAATGACACGGTGACCATAATTGCACAAATAAGTCCGCAGCAGCACCAATAATGTCGGAGATGTGTCTTTAAATGGTTTCTTGCCAGAACTTGTCTGACGCCAGTACGCTAAAGAGATTCAGAGTAAAGTTATGTATGTTTGCTTAAAACAAGAGCTTTTAAAATCATGTGAAGTAAACGTTTCAATTAATTCAGTAAACAATCAGCGTTAGATACAAGAAATCTGTGAATTTGATATAACTAATGCGGAATATAAGTTATACTGTAATGAGCAGTTTCAATGTTTTTTTTATTTATTTTTTATTTATTAGTGATATCAACAGTAATACATGTAACAAAAATACAACAAATAAAATATACAGAGAATAAAACCAATGACAGATATCCACAGAAATACATAAATACACGTACAATACATACTAGTGTGTTTGTGTGAGTGTAAGTGAGTGAGAGGGTGGGTGTTATATTGGAATGAGGGTGGACATGTGTGTAAATATTGCGCAAGTGTCAAGTGTCGAAAATATAAATTTATTTAAAATATTAAGAATAAGAGATAAAATATAATAAAATAAGATAAAATAAGACTTTATTATTGTAACTAAGTATAAGACAAAAAAGTACGTTTTAAGACGCGCATTTTAAATGTTATTTTTTTACAATCAAGTGGATCAATAAGGGGAAAGTTCAAATTATATTTACTAATCAAACGTATAAGTGGAAGGCATAGTTCGTACGAACTGCGGGCAGATGAAATAGAGAGCTCGACGTGTGACGGGTGCGGTAGCCGGGGACATTTAATGATAACTCCGACAAAAGAGCCGGACTATCAAGGCATCCACTAAGTGTGTCATGAAGCACCCCCATGTCCAACAGTAGACGGCGATCTTCTAAAGTAAGCAAGTGGTGTTTTTTGCAGGAAGACATACAATTGAGATCGGTATACCTGCATCTCCAGTTAAAATGTCTAAGATATGTCTATTGAATTTTCTCGAACTTTTCTTTATGTGTGACATATTGTGGAGACCAAACAGAAGAGGCATACTCGA
Source organism: Micrasema longulum (assembly GCF_059751315.1). Taxonomy (NCBI): domain Eukaryota; kingdom Metazoa; phylum Arthropoda; class Insecta; order Trichoptera; family Brachycentridae; genus Micrasema; species Micrasema longulum. Next base: position 830,930 of record NW_028278059.1, on the reverse strand, counting down.
GCAAACTGCGAACATGAGCAAAGCAGATCATTTTCATACACGCGATATCTTTAAATACTTGACATGTACGAAGTACAAAACCAAGGTTTCTATGTCTTTTACAAATGATTAAATAAAACAAATTATTAAACAATGCGTAAGCGTTAGTTCGCTGTACCAATGGTCTTATGGCAAAAGAGCTATTGCTTAAGAAGTATAATTTTCCATACAATTGCATTTTTTTTACCAATAATTGCATAAAATAAGTACGCTATCTCATTTCTAAAGGGTTCTATGAAATGCTTATTTAAGAGGAGTTTACTTCAGTTATAATGTAGTTTAAAATAATGTTGTGTTGTGTCCTTGTTTATAATACAACAATTCACGTTAATCAACTACAAGGTGTTTATTTTTCTTTAATTTTTTTGAAAAAATTTACAATCTAATAAGTATATCATCTCAGACCACCTTCCCTTAAATTTGACTTTTTTGTTTAAATAAGTATGTTAATTTGTCTTTTTCGGAAAATTTGCAAACGAACGAAATTTGGTAGATTAAATGTCGTTGCATACAGTTAAACAATTTTGTGTTGGTAAGTAAAAAGATATATTTTGCCCTTCACAATAATGAACATTTCCATGTTATGCAAACATAATGATGAACATAATGCATACATCCATGTACATTTTTTAATTTACTTTATTAAGTACAAAGACATTTGTTGTAGTAAAATTAGGAATATACTATCCCTGTAAACTGGCCCCGACTCTAATATAAATAGTAATAATATATCTGGGCACTTGAAATGCATTCATTAACATACATAAAAACACAAATACATATATTCATACACACATATTCATATTCTTATGCCTACAATCGGGCATCTTCATATAATTTTCACCAGTTATTCGACACCAAAGCGACATATTCCTAAATGTGTCGCAACATAAGGAATACCTTTTTGAGAAGGGAATATGGAAGTCCAGGCATTTACAGAGCTTATTACCGGCAATTTCCTAGTTCAAGTGGCCACTTTACATACTGTTAACATTCACCATTTTGCCCATATGCCTGGACGTCCATATTCCCCTCTCAAAAATGTTTCCCCTTTTTGTTAAACATTTAGTATTTCCTCAATTCTTCCATCCCTTGATTTTTGTGAAATGCAATGATGAAATATTTATTTTGTTGATGCCTGAACTTCCATATTCCCTTCTTAAAAATGGTTTTCCTCTATTGCAACAAATAAAGCTCTAAATTGCTCTCTAGGGAGGAAATACAGTTTGTCTGTAGACATTTGGATATACGTAAAATATTGTTGACTAAACTTACTGGTATAAAAAGAAATACACAAATTGTCAAATTGTTTTCAGGCGTTGCCTTGTAGGTGAAATGGTTCAGCCGGATAAATCTCACCCACATGATTAAGGTTTCAGCTCCTTTCCTTCACAAAAGTCAAGAGACGGAAGAGTTGAGGACTATGTGAATGTTTAAACATAGGCAGAGAGGTGAATGTTACAGTGTGTAAAGTGATTTTTTAAACCAGTCCTGTAAATGGCCATATTCCCGTTTCAAAAATGTTTTTTCCTGTGTTGAAATGAATAAAGATCTAAACAACTCCCTAGGGAGGAAGTCCAGCCGGTCTACAAACATTTGGACATGCTCAAAGCATTGGTGATCTATTCCCACTTGCATTCCAAAACCTATAAATGAAACCAGATATGCATTTGAAAACGATTAAGACTATTTTGTCACCTGATCCAGTAAATGAAAGATTCTTAGACCTACTACCGTGGAATGAATGCCTTAAATAATGAAAATAATGAAAGTTAAAATTGTTGTACTTTTAGACTGAGTAATACATCGTTAATATTTTGGTTGAATTCTTTGTTTATTAGTGAACTTAAAGTATTGTTGTCATTCTAAACTTTGTATCTTTTAAAATTTTAAACCATTTTATTCGTAATAAAAGTAATTTTACCATTATTTATATTAGAAACCACATAACCTGTGCCTTGATTATGAACGTTATCTTCATCTGTATATATCGAGACGGTATACTTAACTTCTGTACTATCTGTATCTTACCTCGGTATGTTCTACCTACTTGTCATATTGACATCATATGACCGAAACAAGCCAATGGAATGACCGCAAACAATTAGTCCGCGTTCCTTATATTTAAAACATTTAAAATTGTTCTCATTTATAGTTTAAATAGCCTTCTGTAATAAAAAGTGCTTACTACAAAGCAATTATAAACTCCAATAAATCCCAATTCAAACAAAAATGCTCGCTTGAACATGAATTTTTTATGACTTTTGGAAATCACCTAGACGGTACGCTTAACGATCGTCTATATGTATTTACCGATCAACTACAAAGCCGGCCCCTTTAACGTCTCGATATATACACTCGGAAAGATAGTAAAACAGATGGAAAAAATAAAATAACATTATTTTTTTTTAAAGTGATAACTTTCTGACGCATATAATCAGTGTCTGACGCCTAGATACTCTCATTTGTTAATTGAAAAGAACCTAGCGACATTATTTTTACATCTAGGTGTTCGTTTAATTAAAGTGACAGTTCTGTCGGAATTTAATAAGACTTCGAAACTTACTTATTTGTCTCTCATATTTTTAATAGGCTTTTTAGAAAAAAAGTGCCAACCTCAAAACAATTAAATTTTTTAATAAATCATAATTAAAGGAAATTTTTTTTTGTGGAACAAAATTTTTGACACTCTTAATGCGTAGATAAACGTACCGAGGGTTTTTAGACCCGTCGGTATAAAGTTATGTACTTTAATCAAAATTTGATGGTGGGGGGGTATCGGTACTATACCTTTGTAGTTGGTCGGGAGACTTCTATCTTCAACTATGACGTCATACTGAAGCTATGTTATTTTAGAGCGTAGATATGTGTACCGTGACGTACGCTTCCCCTAGATTCATATCGATGTAATTACCCAAAACTTGAAGGCGGGGGGTCGGTAGTATATCTTTATAATCGCTAAAGGGAATTTATCTTCAACTTTACCGTCTAGGTGAAGGTATGACGTCTTTATCTTCCCATCATAATCGAGGCCCTGAATTACCACATTTTGGATGTTTATGTTCATGCGAATAAAATAAATTCAGTCGTTTAGTCTGACGACTAATTAACCGAGAGCGAGCAACTTCATGTTTGTCTTGGCTGTACATTTATCAGGGATGTAAATTATATGAACTTATAATTTCTCATTCCAAACTCGCATAAAACAGAGCCAACTTTTAAACGGCAGTTATTAAATCGTGTATTTTGTTGAGTTTCTACCACTCGCGCTGAGCTTAAATTGACTTCTGAAACAGTTTTACGCCAAATTTTCCTGAAGAGGCATGTCATTTAGTTGTTAACGGTTTCATACCGGGTGTTCATTTAAACATGTATGAAGTCATTGATGTTTTTGTTGATTTAATTATTTACAACATTTAAGACTGTATGTGAAAATTCTCGATGGCAGTTCATTGTAGTCCATTTTTTGTAATTCCAATTAAAAACATATTTTTATGTATGTTTTTTATGCAAATGCTGAGAAAAATAATTTTAAAGTAAAGGGAATTTTTTTTCAGTTTTATTTTCTTATTGAGGACAAATACGCTACATCAGGCATTAAAAAGTTTAAAAAATACTAAAATGTAAGGAAAACAAGAAATAACGATTCTTTTGAACGTCTTTTTATATTATAATGAATTAACAAGGGAAACAATTGTCGCGAAATTTTTGTTTGTATATTTGTAAAAATAAAATAAAGTATTCAGTAGACTCAAATCAGTGTTTGATTTTTTATGTAATTAGTTTTAATATAGAGTTTTACAAAATGAACACAAAATCAATTTATAATGAAAGTTGCGGGAACAGTAGTTATAGCTTTAAATCTTGAAAAAATACAAAGAAATCACCATTTGAACTTTAGATAAATTACGCTTTTGACAGAATACTCGTACTTGAAACTGAATTTTTGTTTCAAATTTTATCGAAAAATTTTACCATGGTGGCAACTATTTACAATAAATTATAATGGCTAGTATGTACGTACTATAATAAACTAAAAAAAAAAACTAGTTGCCAAATAATAAACATGTTTGAAATCATTTTTTTACACCAATTATCGGTATATAGTGGATCGTTTACATTGGGCATTGTAGGGTTGACTAAAAGTAAACTAATTTGATAAATCCTTCCCTTATTGTGCCAAAAATATTCTCGCGTTCCGGTGCGATTACGGACGCCATCGGAACTTCGGGATTGCCGAAGTCGACACCGCAACACGAAATCACTTGTGAGAGGCTTTCGGTAAAAAGCTCGCGAAGAAACGAAAAGCAATTAACTCTTGTGTGGCTGTGATGTCACACCAGTCGACATAGGACACAAGACTTGATATATCTCTCTTATTTTTTAAAATGATGAATTCGTAATTTTTGTGATCTTCAATTGGACATTTTCACACCCGATTTGGAAAGTAAAATTTGTATAACTATCATAAATGTGAAAACGAAAAATATTTATCCTTGCTACGCAAAGTATGAATGTCCGATAATTTAGCAACACATCTATACATATACCTTAAAAAAGAGAGATGTTTGTTACAAGAGGCTAAATTAGCAGTCACAACGGAGTCCTGGTCCCGACCGTGATGTATGGGAGCGAAGCATGGACTTGGAAAAACAGGGATGAAAATAGGCTGAATGCTGTCAAAATGCGATCTCTTAGGCGTATGTGTGGTAAAACTATGTACGAAAGACGCAGACTTGTTGAGATCCGTACATTATGTAAAGCTGAGACAAGCATTATCGACAACATCCAGAAAGGAGCTCTGCGCTGGTTTGGACATGTAGAACGAATAGACAGCGAAAGAATGGCTAAGAATATTTACAATGCGAATGTTGATGGATGCAGAAAAAGGAGAAGACCGAGAAAGACATGGCATGACCAAATCCAACATATACTTGAAGATGGACATGTCAACAGTCGGAATAATCGGCGCGCGTGCATGAGAAGATGTATGAATGTAGAGGGAGCGAGATCTGTATGCAAAGATAGAGTGTTGTGGCGTTCTATCCTCTCTGCCCACCCTTAAGGAGAAACGGCGTGATGGTTTGTTGTTGTTGTTATACAAGAGAGAGCACGAAGATAACAGTCATAACAAGGAAGACACAGACGCTGTTCTGCGGCGGATGTTGTCTAAAACAGATTCAGTCTTCAGTCAGTTGATGACAGTGATGGAGGACGCACGCGCGTAACATGAGCGGCGTATTTGTGATTTTAAATTTATTTTGCTATAGCAGGACTAAATTATATGTTTACTTGCTTAAATTATGGAAAAAAAATGATTAAACAGTATGTCTCCATGTTTTTTTTCAAATGTCTGAACTTCAGAATATTCCGTCTTTTACTAGTGGTAACACAATGTTACACCACCGCTCGCAAATGAACTATTTACCACAGTTTTTTGAGAGTTAGCCGGCACGTTTTTTGAGGGTTCAAGAAGGCAACAAACATGTAGTCCAAACGATTGGATGGACGGCTGCTATCAGGCGTAAGTAGTAATCTTTATTCATAATAGCGCGATATCAGGAGCATTTACATGCGTAAGGACCACAGCGTTACAATGGCGATCATCTTGGGGATCACTGCAACGCAGCATTACGATATGTAAGCGAAGTACTACCCCCTCAATAGAGACAGTTATTTGTTAGCTTCGGGGGTGGTCTTTGCTATACCGAGACGTATAGAATAAGGTTTAGATAACATAACGCTTTAATAAAAATAAACTGCTCCAAAACCATTCCATGTAAAATTTCTGTATCGAATGTGTTGCTTCCCGCACGTTCTATACCCTAATGCGGTCGGGTGGGAGGGAGGTAGTCCTTATACGCGACGAAAGGGAGTATGAAGAGCCGTTTACATGTGGACAATACAATAGATATGATAATATTGTCTTGTTGCAGCTCCGTGAACAGCCTCAACAATACAACACGAAATACGAAAATATAGACAATAAAAAATTTGGCCGCAGCTCACACGTGAGCACTGCGAAAATGAATGGAATACATTTCGGCATTTATTACAACCAAGTTCGCGAAAAACACTGTTTATTTTAAATCAATACGGATTATAATCGTTTAAGAACGAAATAAGTACTAAAATTTTTTTTTTGTACGAACTGAGTTATAAGTCCTAACAGATCTGGTGGCTTTCAAAAATAATTTCAACCCTTTTAAAAAGTTTTGCAATAATTTCGGCGAATCGATCGTGTCCAATCAATTGAATACAGAGTTCACTTCCCTTTTTTTAAGATGCTAAGGCTACTAGATTACAGAGAGCTCCTTTTAGCAGCTTTTTTTGTTGGGTAATGAGCAAATTTTCCGTTTATGTGGGCACCCCCAAGGAGACTAATGTCCTCAGATACGGTGTGCGGTATGTGGTGGGCTAGCTGTTTGTACTCTATCATCAATCAAACACCAAAATCCAAGTTTACGAAGCTCTTGTACAAAGTTTGTGCGCGTATAAATAAACATCTTTGATTTATTAAGATAAGGAACTTAAATGATTTCTGGGTGGTGTTATGCAAACATGTGTCATGCCACGAAATCGAAAAAACTGAGTTAGTTTCAAAATCGTGATCCAAATGACAGTTTGATGACTATAACTCTTTAAAGGCAGTGGTAGAAATTCCTTTGCGCGCGGTGATCTAATATCGTGTTACCACAAGCTAAAGACGGGATATCCTAAGTTCAGACATTTTAAAAAAACATAGAAATATACTGTTTAATTATTCTTTTTCCATAACTTACAAAAATAAAAACACAATTTTGCACTCTTATAGAATAAATAAATACATTTCAATTATAAAAATGCTGGAAATCCTACAAGCGTGCACCCCTGCTCACTGCCAATAACCAACATATTCTCTTTCTCACAAACATCGGCAACAGAACTGCGTCTTTGTCTTCCTTGTTACGAGTCCTATCTTCGTGCTCTCTCTTTTACATATTTATTGCTGTATTGGCGTCACGTTCATTTTTCGCAAAGCAAGAATAAATATTTTTTTATAAAAATGCTGCGTATTAAAAATAATTTTACTTTCCAAACCCGGCGTAAAAATAGCCATTTAAAGGTTTTTGAAAACACAACTTTACTATAAAAAAAAATATAGAGATATATCAAATCTGGTGTTCTGTGTAGAGTATTATGACATCATCGGCGGCCTCCGTGGTGTAGCGGTCAAGACGCTTGACTCACGCACGGAAGGTTCCGGGTTCGATTCCCGGTGAGAACACAAAAAATATAAATGTGATTTTTCTCAAGCCTGGGTGTTCTGTGATATGTAATTCACCACTGTAATTGGGCCTCCTGGCCTGTTGTGGTGCAAAAATAAATGTAAAAAAAAAAAAATCATAACCACAAAGGAGTGTTTTGACAAAGGACCTTGCAAATTCTCTGTTATACATCTATGTGTTAACCAAAAACCACGCAACTGCTTTAAGATGCTTATTATTGCGAATTCAGATCAATATTTTTGGCTTACAAGATAACAATATAAAAACATGTTTACCCCGCAAAAGACGCTTTCTTTGACAAATTGTTTTTTCAATATTTATTACTGCTATACCCTCTGGTGGAACAAAAGATCAGTAATAATACTTGGTACGGTTAATTGATGTTTAGTATAAATAGTTAATACTACGTTGGTTAGAGAGCGACTGTTTACTAGAAGAGAAAAATCTAGAATGGCTCGCCGAGTTGTGCGGGTATGCAGACGACTGTAGATGTATTATTGTTACCAAAAATATACACATATTCCTTACAATTACAAAGACCCACTATTTTTTTGTGATTTGTGGACTCGTATTGATAGTAAATGCCAATGTATTTTTAACGTCTAGTTTAGAACATGAAGCTTTTATTTGAATTTTTATTAAAAATATACCATCACACTATAATAATATGCGAGTATGCCATTGATAATTTAACCAATATACATAGATATACACATTTTTTTTTTTTGGGAAGTAACATTGTTTAAAAAATTTTTGCGTTATTGTTTTAACAATAAGGAGAGTTTTCAGTAAAACTTTTGTACGAGGTTTTTCCAGGGAATGAATTATGTCAAACCCAAAACCCGGACGATTTGCTCAGAGACACCTCTTCTTTATCGCACCGAAAGTGTTTAATGTTTTGGAAGAGCGAGTAAAGCTCTCAAGGACAAAACATATTTTCAAAGAGTTTTTGGACTGGATCTTCTTTAGGGAGAGGATTTGAGTGAGAAACTCCTTGATGGTTTTTTTTAAATATTTGAGTTTGGATATATTAAATTTTTTTTTCTTTCATATTTTTTAAACGTTTTTTTAATTCATGTTTTTTAAATTTGATTTACCATGTATTTTTTGATGATGTTTTTGTTAGACAAATATGCAGTAAATATTCTAATATTGACTGTAAAAGTTTAATACATATATTCGTCCCAACTCAACATAGGACTTTGGTTCCATGGAGTTAGGACTAGTATCTCAAATGTTCAAATGAATATATTGTAAATAATAAAAAAATAAAAAACGATGTTCTGCACTATTGATTTAAGTTTAAATTCGTTTTAAAAATTAATAAATTTAATAATATTATTACATTTTCTCGTTTTATTAAGTACGTTTAATGTACTAATTTTAACTGCAAAGCTAAATAATTCATCTTTTTTTTTTTAAATAAACCAGATGTTAATTAAACATCAAGTATCTTGGTTGGAAATTGGTGTGGCTTAACACATTTTAACGTAACATCATCCATCTCTCCCTTAAAGCTAACGAGAGAAAACGGAACTTGTCACGAATCAAAACTATTTTATACCAAACGTGACCTATCTTCTTTATGAAGACACTTTCGCAGTTAATTTGATGGTGTTGTTTTGATAATGATTAATTACGTAAATAGCTTCTACATCACTAATACTTGGGACCAACAGTTTGCAACTTAGAAATGATGGGTTTACACTGACCCATTTTATCAGACTGAAAAGAGGTTTTATCGAGAACTTATCCATTTTAGAGAGTATTTATTTTTATGTTCCTGATGGTTATCTTCGACAGCGTCTGCACATATTGTTTTACCTTCCGGCTTCCAGAAACAATCTATCTCTGGTTATCCCGATTGGAACAGCAGTCAAGCAGCTGAACATTATTACTTTGAAGATCGACATCTTTCACATCATCGAAACTATTTTCAAGAGACAAATACTCTTGCGATTGTTTATTTATTTATCAAGAAAATCATACAGTCTTTATACATATACAAGGTACAAAAGAACAATAAAAAAAAGAAAGACCAAATACAGATTTCACACTAATTTATTATGAATGCAGGAGGAGAGGGGAAAAATAATTGAATTCTAAAAAAGTAAAAATATGAATATTAAATAAAAAGTACATAAAAGGGATAAGACATTGTATAGTTCCAACACTACTTTCCTCTTTCTTTCTGCTTCCATGAATATTTATATTTCTTTGTAAAAATTCACAACCAACAATAATTAATAAGTTGCAGGTAGCAGATGTACATATGAATAAGTATAAATTAAGAGTTGAAATCAAAAATTAAAATCAACAGTAAAAGTTAAAATTAAAATTTTAAAGTAAAATTAAAGGTTTAAATTAAAAGTTAAAATTCAAAACTTGAAATTGAAAGATAAAATTAAAAGTCAAATTAAAAGTCAAGTAGGAGATAACTTTAAAATGTTTTTAACAGATCTAATAAAAATATGGTATTTACAATGTAATATGTCGATGTCACTAAAACTGTCATTATAGGTAATCTGTATTCTTCGAAGAGTGCTATTTTTCAAATAATTAGTCATTGCGTTAAGAATCTCGAAGAGTACAGATTGAGGAGTTCTGCGGACTCGATATGAAATGCCTATAACAATTTCTGGGCTATCAACTAGGTTATAAACAATTGTGTAGAGAAAGATTGGAGAGTTTTATACTTTTAAAATGTCGAACCTTTGCTCAAGGGTATAAATTGTTTGATATACTCGTGACATCCCAATACAACGCCTTAAATATGTTGTTATTGTACTGGTATTTTGGTAAAATCAATTAATTTTATTTCGATTGTTTTTTTGGTGAGGTTATTGATAGAAGGGCTCCAACGCCAGTTAGAGGTGACAGAAGAAAACGGCGTTATGCTTCGATATGTATTTATTTACCCTTTTTTTTTTATCTTAAAGCACACATAAACATCAAAAATGTTTTGAGTATGCCCAAATAAGTAGTTGGTCTCTTTATCGGTCTAATCTTGATTTACAAACGTAAACCGTGTTGATTTCCTCCCAAAGAAATTATTTAGATCTAGGTAAATTTGTTGCCACAGAGAGGTAAAGCATTTTGAGAAGGGATATGAAGTTTTTGGCGTTTACAGGGCTTTTGACCTATCGTTGGCTGGTGGAGGTGGCCGCTTTACGAACTGTGTAACATTCACCATTCTGCCTATGTTTCAAGGTCCAGATTACCTCAAATCTTTTAACTCTTTTTATCTCTCTTTGTTTATTTTTATTTAGCTGGCTGCCTTCATTTGTGTTATTCATTTTTATGTCCGTTTTTCCATGTTAAAAAAATTCATGGCAAACAAACCCCTAATTAAACATTATTTTATTTCGGATACATGCCCTTTTTAAAAATATTTTTATTAACATTAGGCTATCTTTTTATACGCAGAAGAGACTAATAAAATGTTTTTTGTTTCTTAATGATAGTTAGCACAGAACTCCACAAAAGGGAAACAAAACTTTTTTTTAGAATTTTAAATTAATGAAATACTGTCGAGTAAAAAATTTTTTTTTCTTTCTAGTAATAACTACATTCATTACATATTAATAATTAGCATTCAAATTATAATTTCGAATTCCCGCAAAAATGGTTCATTGAATTGGTCACGCCCCTAATACGTCACGATTTGGGTAAATTTTGAACTTGTGACAGTTTAAATTTAAAAAAAAAAAAAAGTCACGAATATTGACGTAACAATTATTATCATCATTCCTCTTCCGCACCTAATGGTGAATAGGGCACTGAATTGGAAATCCAATCGCAGCGTATCTTGATCATTTTTTTTTTACATGAAGGTAAGATGATCAGTCTTACACTTCAATTACCAGTCCAGGGACTATGATATATTTTAGTGTGAATACACCCTTTTAAATAAATATTTCAAATCAACCATGTCGAGAATCGAACCCGAGACCTCTCGCATGGTGGCAAACGCGCTGACCATTACGCCATGAGGCTGACAATCGTCACCGACGTCACAATTATCAAGGCCAAACATGTCGCATTTTCGTAGGAACATTTTTTTAAATGTATATTTTGCATCAAAACATTTCTCTACAATATCCATATTGATTTTAAAAATACAAATCAGTATGATGAATAAGAACGGTGCAAGGACGCAGCCTTGCCTCACTCCAGTGGAGACCCCGAACCAATCAGTCAAAAAGCTACCAATTTTCACACGACAATTGCTATCTTTGTGGAGCGCTTTTATAACAGTAATAATCTTGGGAGGAAACCACACGCATCGAGAATTTTCCAAAGAGATGGTCGATGCGGACTATCAAATGCTTTCTCGTAGTCGATGAAGCAACACGCAAGGGGTGAGTTAATTTCATTGGTCTGTTGGATAATGCATCTTATGTTATAGATATGGTCCGCACACGATTTACTATGAATAAAACCAGTTTGGTTGACTCTTAGAATCTGCAGTAGAGAAGCTCGTATTCTGCCCAAGATTATGTGTGCAAGAATCTTTCCTGGAAACGCTTAACAGAGTTATTCCGTGGTTATTATAGCACTCTAAAGGATCGCCTTTCTATAAACAACACGCAAAATAGTATATAAATCTATGCAATATCTCGCAGCAGTCACTTGCAACGGTCTATATTTATTTATAGTTATAATTTTGTCATAATTTCATTATATTTTCACGAACCATAAACTTATTTTATTTTCTCTCTCATCAACTCGGGGAATTGTATTTTTTTATTGCGTATGATTGAGGAAGTGTTATTTTTGATACGTAACTTTTTATGGGGTAATAATAAAATAAGGATACTTTCTCAAATAAAATGTGGTTTTATCGTTCAACCGATACCCTTTTTTATTCCTTAATCCAAAACACGAAAGGTCACAATTATTGAAGGTCGAAAAGGTAATATTTTTCGGCACATTTATGCTCAATTGGGATCATTAATAATGTTTTAAAACTTTTGAGTAGGTCGCAGAAAAAGCTATGAAGTGTTTATTTATACGTTACGAAAACGAAAGAGAAAACGATTTTTTGAAGAATACGAATTTAAGTAAGAGTGGAATAAAAAACACAGTTCTATGTGTAAAATAGAACCAGGGCCTTGAACGAGTGTTTTTGACTTGATGGCTACTTTCCGTTAAAAATCAGACAAACGAAGTTCAAAAAATTATTTTTTTCTGGATTGACACCTAAAGTAAAGGATTGCTCACATTACCTTCATGTAACAGATGGTTGAAACACGTTGCATTAAATATACTAATGCAGTACCCTATGTACCACTGGGTAGGGAAAGGAGAATGATAATGATGAGCGTGAGATTCATGGGACACGAAACAATTTACGAAACGAAGGCATGACAGACATGCTAAGAAGTGTGATATTCATAAAAAAATAGAATTATATTGTTATCTTACTGGGGTTTAAGCGAGAATGGATTTTTTTCTATGCAAAACTTGTATGCATAAGATGTATTTAAAAAAAAAGTGATTTGTATAGAAAAATGGAAGATTCATATTAACCAGAAATTTGGGTCAAAAACTCATTTCATGTTATTTTGTGATTTCTTTGGAAACATTTTTCTAATATTTTTATGGTGATAGACATTTTATTTATAAAAACTTTAAATACATAAATAAATGCATTTTGGGGGGCTCATTACTAAAAACAATTTCCATATTTTTAAAGAAATATTTGTACTAAAAAGTAAAAATCAATAAACATATATTTATGTATATATTAAAATGAAGGTACAATAGGTTAGAGTAATGTGAAATTTCAATTAATTTATTACAAATTAAAGACAAATATATGCACTAAGGCTTGCTTACTGCTAAAAGCAATATCTTCCAGCTAAATCAAATTATTAAAATATTTAATAAAAAGTAAAGGTCAATAAATATTCATTTATGTTTATAAGAATGAAGATACAGAACGTTTTAATTTTATTTTTAAAAATTAATTTAGAATAAATTGAATTTAAAAAAAAAACCATGAAAAAAAAACTAGTTTATTTGTGAAATCGTTTCCTGACTTAAAAAGTGCTACTTTTTGTATATAAGGCCTATGTACAAACAAAATATGTGTAATACATGATTTGTAAATTCGTCTGTAAGTTAAAAGTAATTGAGAGTTATCCTTTAGGTAGACTTTTTTTTAAAATCAGTATAATGTACAGCGCACTTGAAGTGGTTTCTCACGAAAACGGCGCTTTAAAAGAAAGCGAAATTTGTATTATTAGGTATGTAGAATGTTTAATAACGTGTGTTGACGTGTTAGTTCCAATTGGTGAACTAAGACATACTCATTTCGTTTGTTAATATGTACACTTGTTTATTTAAAAACGCCTAGTCACTAACATCTCGACAAGGGGTTATTTGTCATTCAATCTCACTTTATATATTTTACTTCGGAATATAACATTCCAAAACCATATTTCAATATTCAAAGATCTTAATAAAAAAAAATAGGCTTAGGCTCTCCCAAGGCATCCGCTGCACATGTCCAAACCAGGACCACTGCCGTTCCTTCAAGACACTTGTTATAAGAGGCTGCTGCGTCCGTTCTTGGGCTACAATGTTGGTTATAAAATCGAACCACATTTAGACTTTCATCACTTCGCAATAAAAACAGTCGATAAAAATATTCAAATATATTGGAGTATTTAGGATATTTCAATGATTCTATTATTTTATATGTTACATCATATGCATCTTTACCTTAGATTTTTTTTTTTTTATTAAAGAAGGTAAAAACATGTACAGAAAATATAAAAAGAAAAATAATGAAACCCACTAAGCCGCGAAACCGGCTTGTCAGCAGGTTTCTTATTTTTCCTTTACAAAGAGAAACGTTAGAGAAATTATATAAATTTAAAAAGTAATATAAACATTATTAAGAACTAAAAGCATACCTAATTTTCACACAAAATTTATTTATAAAAATTAAAATAGATGACTTTAAATGATAATCAATATAAAGCTCTGTTACACATTAACTATGTAATTATTTTTCTCTTAAAATCTTTGTTAACATTTTCTTTTAAAATCATCTTAGGAATCTTGTTAAAATTTTTAGTAATTGTATAAAGAAGTGTTCTTTGGCCATACTTGTTTACAAATGTATTCTACAATGTATTCTAGATTTAAAATACCCACGCACAGGCCATGTTTAAGTGTGATTTTATTGTTTTCGTGAAATATTAAATGATACAAATATACCAAATGTAAACGCAAAAATTGAAAATTAAAAACAATAAATAAATATATGTGTTAAGTAAATTCAGCCGCAAATTTTACAGCATTTATCGATACTATTCCTGGCCGTATACCTTTCGTTCCCATCCTTCCTTTGACCCATCCTTATGGTACCTACCTAACATCAAGATAGAGGATATTCAAAATTTGAAAATTCGGATTTAGAACAAAAACCAAACAACATTTTAGACTTGACATAAAATCGGATAAAAAGTGGTTGGAATCGTCGCGCGTCGTGGAAAACATTGTTATATTTTAAAGTTCATTTTGTGATCCAGGGCCAGAAATTAAAGAACATTCAGATTATATTAAAGGTGTGTATCCATTCCACGTTCCTATCCTTTCTCAAATATTTCCCAATCACAAAACTGAATGAAATTCGATTTTCATTTACAGTCCGCCTTTTCGTTAACAATATGCATAAAACTAAATTTGTATAATAAATGTTTAAATATTTGCACCTGATTAACTTTTATGTTATATTCTTTGGAATGTTATTATTTATTGCTTTATTCTTTAATAGTTTTCATTTATTTTTCTGGATCGTTTTTCAATTGCAAAATTTATTATTGTTATTGAATTTATTTTACTATGTATTTCTTATTCTAGTTACTTGTTGTGATTTTACACAGCCAAAATAGCCTTGATAAGTTCATGAATATATAAACGAGTGTAATTTTGAATTAATAAATAAATAAATAAATCAACCAGTAAATCACCCAAAATATTTCAAAGTTAGCACGAATCTTCTTGAAAAGCTTTTTTGACAAAGTAGAATTTCTTATCTAAAAAGCTCATCAAAATACCAAATACAAGTATCATGTCCCCTGTTTTGCAAAACAAACAAAAGAATTATAAATTGCTGTTATAATTTTCTTTCGTAATAGAACAAGCCTAAGTTCATAATGGTAAAATTAATGAAAGGATTGAGGGAGCTTTTGTTTCATCCTCTTGGCACACATTTCAGTCCAAGGCTAAATGTCGAAAGCACTCGCTGGAAGCTTCACGTTGCTAAATGTATTGTAAAGTTATAAAATCTAAACAGACATACTCGTTACATTTATGCAATTGACATTTTCTGTTTCAGAAAGATTACTTAGTGATTCGTATAAAATACAAGCAATTTTCAGATTCTTGTATTTTGTTTTGTATTTATAAGAATGTTATCTTAAAACCAGTTTCGTAACGAAAAAATATTATTAAACTTCGTTTCATTTAGATTCTTTAAAGAAAATATCATTTTGAGAAGAGTTCTATGATTTGAGTAAGAATTTTTTAAAGGTTTGTTTTATTATTTCAAATATAAAGATATGTAAAGATTATATTAATTATATTAAGATACTAATAAAGAAAAAGAGAATATGTATTCTAGAATAGAATGTTCTAGAGCCGACCATTTTATTATATTTGTACTTGATAGGATAAAACACGGAAGTCTACTTTTTGCTCTTTTGAAGTTAAAAACGCAAAAATTATCGCAATAAGCTATTTCATACGTAAATAGTCCTTTTTAGTTATAAAAATGCTTCCTTAAGTTGAAATAAAAATCTGGAGTTCACTTTGTTTTGATGTAAAAAAACATAAGTGGTCCAAATACGCTATTTTAATATGCATCTTTTTTATTAACTCTTAAAAGACTGTGGTAAACGATCCCTTTGCGCGCGGTGATGTAACATCGTGTTACCACAAGCAAAAAACGGAATATTCTAAAGCTCAGGCATATGAAAAAAAAACATGGGGACTTAAACCTTAAACATTCTTTTTCCATAATTTAAAAAAATAAAAATACAGTTTAGCCCTGTTATAGGAAAAAAAAAACAAAAGTTCTCCACTCGTAATTTACGCGCGCGTCCCCCATCACTGCCAACAACCGACTGAATTTGTTCTTGTTCCACACAACACGTTCTACGGTGGCTACAGAACAGCGTCTCTGTCTTCCTTGGTATGTTCTATATTCGTGCCCTCTCTAATACAAATGTTTTGCTGTACTTGCTGACATCATTCTTCGGGTAGCATGGTTAAATATTTTTTGTATTTAAATCCAGCATAGCAATTTCGGTGTAAAAATATATATTTATAGATAATAAACAATACAACTTCATTATTTCGAAAAAAATAGAGAGATATGTCAAGTTTGTATCATGTGTTGACTAGTGTGACATCACAACCAAGCAATAGTTAAAAATTGTTGTTTGACATTGAAAGTTATCGGTTGAAATTATCTCATTTGGTTTAAAAGTTATCATGTTTTTGGAAAATTGCACCACCACAAATCTTGTTTCCTGAACTTTTCATTCAACGTGACTCCGCGGTTTATTCTTTAAGGTACAGATATGTATTCAATTCATTTTAATAAAACAAAACACGGTTAAAACTATTTGAAAATACACAAATTGATGTCATTTAAAAAATGTTCTTGATATAAACTAAAATAAAAAAATAAAGACTAACAGGAGACAGTGGGAAGGAAAAAGGACAAAAGTGGTGAGGAGTGGTGAAGGATGAATGAAGAAAAATAGGAGTGTAAAATTGCATTTGATTTGGAGACGAGAAATAAATATAAAAAAGAAACAGAACGTCTTTTCTCTATTATTCTCAATAAATTATGCAGCCTCCGTGGCGAAGACGCTTGACTCACGCACGGAAGGTTCTGGGTTCGATCCCGGTGAGAACGCAAACAATCAATTTGATTTTTCTCAAGGCTGAGTTCCTTCCATTCCATGTTGCATTTTACCACTGTAAGATGGCTTAAATCAATTTTATAAATGAATCATATTATGTCGTCATAAGCAAAACTGCAAATATTTTCGATAGGCGAATTTGAAAATATGATACTTTAGTTATTATCAACGTTTTTTAAAATTTAAAGAAATTGTAAATAATAACTAATAAAAACAGAATACTTGGATTGCTCCTAAAGCTTACAACCTATGTGTGTCATATCGCTTCTGAGTTTTTGCTTATGGATCTCTAGTTATTGAATTATTGTTTAAAACACGTTTTTCTTACTAAAATATTTTGTTTACTGCTCATTTCTGTATTTCAAATGGTTTCAAATTGATTGCATAAAATTACTTGATATTTAACTCAATTTGTATTTTTTGTAAAAAAAACTGCTTTTTGCTAATGACGGCAGTATCAACCTTCAAATAATATACATTTTCGTGTTTAGGCATATAAAAAAAATTGTATATTCCCAAATAATTTTTCTACTTAACTTTGTATATTATCTAACATTATGTGAACAGGCTCTCATTGAATAATTATCATGGCACTATGAATAATTATCAATTCAAGCTTCTTTGCAGTTTGAATTCCAGTGGTTTGAACTTTCAACGCAAGTCGCTCCAGTGGTAAACCCGCTAAGATTAAACACTTCATTATTTTAAACTTTGGTTGTAAAATTTTAGCGTTTTATCATAGTCTACAAAGTTTAATAATTAATTACCGAAAAAATGTCGATTTGTATTTAGAAATTTAATTAAAAATATTTCTTAAATCCAATTATATTTTTATTTAATTGAAATTAATATATTATTTGTTTGGAAAATTTTATAAATCTTTTAAAAAAAAAATAATTAACAAGTTACTCTTTTCCTAAATTCACCAACGAAATAAGCACAACCGATAAACTATATTTTAAAATTCGGGAGTATAGTTAAAGATTTAATCAACACGTATACTTGTTTGTTCTTACTAAAAAACAGTTGTTTTAATATATGAGATTGTAATATTAGTGAGCTCATTTAAAAACAAAAATGAGAACAGAAACTGAAGAGGTAAGCGAAAATATATTCGTTTTGATTTACGAAATGCAAGATTTTGGTAACATTTACCATTTTGCCTATTTTTGAACATCTATATTCTTTCGATTCTTCCATCTGTTGACGTTAGTGAAGTTACAGAGCTGAAACCTTGATTGTTGTGGGGGAGATTTATATGATTGAACAGATTTATATGATCCCTAGGGGTTTGAATCCAGTCCGTGTCTGTAAAAATTTGGACATACTCAAAATATTGTTGATAAACGCACCTGGCGTAAAAAGATGTATATAAAATGAAAAATATTTTCAGTGTTGGTGAAATAACTCAATCATACGAATCTCACCCACAACAATAAAGATTTCAGCTCTTTAACTTCACAAACGTCAGCAAATGGAAGAATCGAAGGAATACATAAATATGTTCAAATATAGGCAAAATGGTAAATGTTACACAGTGTGTAAAGTAGCCACTTAAACCAGCCAATGACAGGTCATAAGCCTTGTGTTCTTCATCTCTAAGATTTTGGATTATGAGATATAAGATTTTTTCTTATGAAATACAATTTTTTGTCTTATAAAAATAATGTTATTTTTCTCGCCTCATGATCTAACGGCCAGCGCGTTTGCCTACCATGTAAGAGGTCTCGGATTCAATTCCTGACATAAAATATTGATTTTAAATTTTGTTCATACACATTATGCCGCCTTAAAATAAGACTGATTAAAATAAGATACGCAGCTGTTCATGTACTAATTTAGTGTTCTGTGCACCATTAAGAGCGAAAAAGGAATAATGATGATGACTAAACAATACCATTTATGTTTTTTGTAGACATTGATACAAAATATTTTTCAAATATCGTAGTTCAGTTTGTAAATTTTATTAAGGGCGTGAAATAGGCGGACAAGGAAGTATAAAAATATTTTTAAAATACCTATGCTATGAAAAAAAGGTGTAGTTTACTAAAACAATTTATTATTTTTATATGTAATACGTGAACACAGATAAATCTACCTAAATATGAAAGAAAACCCATAAAAACCTTGGCTGTGAGTACAATACAATGTCTTGCTTGTTGTCAATTCTTGTCGACTTCAAAAATGTTCCTTGTAACCAAAAAAATATTATACGAATAACATTTTAAAGCCAAAAAAAATAAAGTAAATGCGTGAATTGGTTCTACCATGTAAATAAACTTAGGCATTTATAATTTTAATTGATTTATTCACTCCATACAAATTTATTGAAATTTTCATATGATTTTGTATAGAGTGAAACGAGTGTCGCTCACAATTAATTTTTTTTTTCAAAGAAAGAAATACTTGAGCTCTTATTATTTACTCAAATATTAAAATTTTCAGACCATTTCCTAAAAGTCGTAAATAACTTGTTCTGGAAAAATGGAAATCAAGTTGTGGTAGAGTGGGATTTGAACCTCGGACCTTTGGCCCGTTAGTCCACAATACTACCACGAGACCACAACCCGGTTTGAAAGTTTGAGTATTTAAAAAAAATGTATTTATTCATCTGACTTGAGGTATTGTTGTTACATCTTCCCACGAAAAACGTGGTTTTGTGCATCATTTAAAACACTTGATTTACGCGTACTCGCTAGCCTACTGCTTCTCCTTAAACTCTGGCTTTTCATACAGAAACCTTCCTGTAGTTAAAAATATCTTCAAATTAAGTATTTAAGTGACATTATAAGTCGATAAAAGTTCCGGAAAAAAGGCAATTTTTATAACTTACTTTGGAAGAAGTTGATAAAGAAGTTCTTCACATTTCCTTTTTTCCTCGAGATAGTCTGACGTCCTTTCTTCAACCAAAGTCTCCAAGTTATTCGCGTACTGCTCCATCCGAGACAAGAGCTCATCCAAGATTGATGACGATTCATAGTCTCTGAAAAAAAAAAATAGTTAAAATTAATATCATTGTTAATTTTTAAAATGTACATTGAAAATTCAATACAGTATTCAATAAAAAAAAAAATACGATAGCCTAGGCATTCAACCAGTTTATAATCACTCAGTGATTTGTTGATTTGAGTAATAAATTTAAACGTATTTTAAAAAATATATTTTTGTCTTGAAACTAAACAAGCAAATGTACAGAGGTTATGTTACCATCATCTATTTATGGGTCTATTCCAGGGGTTCCTATAAATATGATATATATATATATATATATATATATATGTATTATAATCGTCATCATTATATGTACCTCTATCAACATCCAGTGGTGCATTAAAGTCATGTTCATTTTTAAATGTTTTTGCAGCATCAGGAAAGTGTCGAGTAACTCTAATAATATTTATGCTTTGTGTCATAGGAGATTGTGTTTAATTTTTAATTCATATAATAATTGTAAATGATTGACATAACAGAAATATCATTTTTCATATTTCTCGGAAGCTTGTTTTATTTATTTATTATTTAACAGAAACAAACAATCAACAACGATTAAATAACATTATAAAGATAAGGTTACATCAAGGTTTTGTCTGGGACTTCTAAAATGTTTTTTGTCAAAGTAGGGTCAAACCACCAATAAATGACCGTTTGAGGTTCAGATTGTAGTGAAACCCACATCAGAAGTGTAAATTTTATTGTTTAAGCGTACTTTTGTACCTTTTACTTTCGTATTTTTAAAAGAAAGCAATAAAAAACATATCAATTTTTCTAAGTATTTTTACTTTTTTATTGAAATATGAGTATTACAATTATAATTAATATTACTCTAAATAAATAGCAGATGCACCAGTGAATGACCACTACCAGTAAAAAAAATGCTCAGATTTAGTTACATCATAAAATTATAAAACACCCTAGCACATTAGAATATGCATATATTTAAAGAATAGGATAAGAAATAGCATAAAAAAAACACTAACCATACCTTTCCTTATAAAAAAACACTATCAATCTCAGAACAATAACGGGAAGACGTACTATTAACAACTCACAGTTCAAAACTGATAGCTTTGTTTCTTACCAAAAGATATGTCCGCCTACCGCTTTTGTCATAGTTTCTAGTGTTAAAAGTTTTTCGAGTGGACACATAGCAATTCTTATTATAGTGTGTTTTATTAACCAAAGGTCATTTACTGGGGGGTGGTCATTTACTGGTGCTTTGGCCCTATTTTTTTCATTTTTGTCACATGGAAGATAAGATAATCGTTCTTACGCTTCAAGGGTCAGTTCAAGATAATCATATTGAATAGGTAGTCCGCCGCTTATTGAAGTGGTTGGCGCGTTTGCCTACCATGTTTAATTCCTGGAAGGTCGACGTGATATGAAGGGTAGACGGCAAAAACGGTCTCATTAACAATTAACGAATTGTACAGGAGATCAAAAAGAAGAATAACAACTTTATTTGTAGTTAACGCTGAGTTCATATATTCAATAAAACAGATTTTATTATATTGATATTAGCGGACCTGACGGGCGTTGTCCTGTCCGAACGTTGGCTTGCCTGCCATTAGGTGGATCAGCAAACACCAAATCTCGAAAGTTTCATATTTTCGATAAACTATTTACCAAACGACATTTGACATTGAGATCGCAACGCCACCTAACGAGTTCAAATAAAACCATCTATGGACCCAGTCAAATACACACAAAAAAATTCATCAAAATCAGTCAAGCCGTTTAGGAGGAGTTCAGTGACATTCACGCAAACAGAAAAAAAAAAAAATACCAGATTAATAAAGAAATAAGAATTCACATTATTAATTTTTGCATTTTTTTTTCGCTATTTCCACATTCGTAATAAGGGTTAGTTTTTCGTCTTATCTCCTCATGTGATTGGCTTAGAGTCCTAGTCGTGTTCAAATCCAAATTGTGTAAAAATCATTACTCTTGTGCCATAATCCATGAAAAAATATAGGAATACGTGTTAATGGAGAAAAGTCCGACCACGATTTACCTTGAACCCTCTAAAATTATAACACTCAACTCATGTCCAATGCGAATTTAGTAATTCTTCATCCGCCAGCCAGGTTTTGACCCGAGTTTGACATTGAATTCTTCGTACAGTCTTCTCTTTCTTATGGAATAATTGAATGAGAAGGAGCCTATAATAATTGTTCTAAGCCTTTAGAAACCGTACGAAAACTAATTATTAAAATTAAACTTCACGAAAATTTCACTTTTCCTTCCAACCTAATATGTCCGGAGAGTACGGTTTTACTTTAATGTTCACGGTTGGCATTTTCTTTTTTGTTTCATTAGTCGTGCTTTTGCATCTTTCCTGACGCTTATGAACACTTTTTTTTTATTTAAACTCAAAAAAAAATTCTCCACTTTACGACACACGAAAAATCACAATTTCTGAAAATCTAAAAAATGCTATGAGCCCTAAAGCGTTTCACGTGTGACTGAAATACTGAGACAAAGAACTGAAAATAGTAGGAGATATTTCAAAATAAGATTTATTTAAAAAACAATTTCGTATTTACGCATCTCACATCCCACAACTCACAAAACCATTATTTTTGATGATAAATTTCCAACGAAAAATCTACCGCATTCTTTTAATATTTTTCATTTTGGTTTTAGTCTGCTACGTAGCAGCCGATTATTGGAGAGAGAAAAATTTTAAGTCTTATGTCTATATGTGAAGGTGAACTAGAGCTTTGGACAAGGGTTTTTGACTAGATGACTACTCCCAGATAAATATCCTGAAAAACGAAATCGAGTGGAGAAAAGCCCACCTCAAAGTGTAGTGGTCTATCATGATTGAGGTCCCGGGTTCAAACAGTGGGTATAATGTACAATAATCTATTTAATGGTGTTTTTACACTAGAATACCTCACATAGCTAAAACAAAATGTGGTTCTGTGGCTAGTGTCACGGACTCATAAATCAGAGGTGAAGGGTTCGATCCCTACTCTACCACTCGTTAAAAATGTTCCCAAAAACTAAAATGTTTGGATAAATCGAAAAAACGCAAGTCATATTTTTTTCTTTCAGTCTCTGGATTGGTGCCTGAATTCATCAAAACACCATCTTACCTTTGTGTAAAAAAAAATATATCTACGCTTTGCGTGTTGTACCAATGCAGTGCTTTACATACCATAAGCTGCGGAAAGTTTTTACATTGGTCTTGCGGTCTTATTATTTTTTTGCACCACAAAAGGCCCTATTACAGTGTTGAATTTCAGCACAGAACACCCAAGCTTGAGAAAAATCAAATATAATTTTGATGTTTTCACCGGGAATCGTCCTTCCCCCCCATGCGTGACTCAAGCGTCTTTACCACTACTCCACTGAGGCTATATATTATAAATATATTTAAACACGTACTATGGCGGGTACATTGCCTTAAGGGAATTTCTCCCTACCTACCCAAACCATTTGTTTTTTTTTTTTATTTGGAAAATAAATGGTAAAATATGAACGTGTTTTATGAATGTGTTAGTTAAATGATTATGAAATAAGTCTTTTTGTGACTTGTATGAAAGACGTCGGAGTTAAGTTATTTTTGAAAAAATGAAAGTAAAAATAAAAATTGAAGTTATGAGATTTATGAAAAATGTCCCAGTGCAAATACATTTTTGTAGCAAAATTCAAAACAAGCCAACAATCTTTTTGATTTTGATTTTATTGTAATATGGTCATGAGGAAAAATGACGGTAACCGACATAAATTCTACAGATTATTTGACAAACTTACAATAAAAGGGGCAATAGAGTTAAATTCAATAAAAGTCACCGTTTATGAAACTCTCTTTTTTAAAGTAACTTATTAAATACTGGTTGTTTGTATCAGGAGAACTGAAAGAAAGATTTATGGTCTTCAAAATGGTTTTTGGGTATGTGAAAAGAACGCTTTCACTAAAAAAATAAAAATGTTAAGATGGAATTATTTGAATTTCACGTATTTTTAAAAACATAATGCAAATATATAAAAAAAAACGGAAATTATAATTTGAGTAATAATCTACAATATGAGATGAGAAGGGGGAAAAAGTACGCCAGGAAAGGATTTTTTTAATATTTATTTATTTTACACAATCAAGCAGCTGTAATAAGCTGTATGATTTCCCCCGACGATGTATTTTTTTTTACAGATGTTCCGCATACAATTAAAAGTTCGTATTATTTTATAAGAAAACATTAGACTTCCTGTTTTCTTTAAATATTCAAATTTATTTTTATATTAAACTTCTTTAGTACACCATTAATGAAACGAAGCGCAAGTAATTGAAATTTGCATTTCAAATCAGACTGATGTTTTTGAGAGCAAAATTCCACTTACATTATCAAGCTTTTATTTTGTGCCGGAACTGTAGAAGCTCGATGATTTATCGTATGAGATGTTTTCAATGTATTTTTTTTTAATATGCAATATTTAAAGTATGTACTGATGTTTGTAAATTTGGACTGGATTCCAACCCCAGGGAATAATCAAGATTGACAAATCGCAACAGAGATGTAAAACATAAGATGTATGTCTTGGCATTTACATGGCAGGTTTAATTCCTACTTTTCCATTTAACCTACTACTACTACTACTACTACTACTAATACCATCACGCCATTTCCCCGTAGGGGTAGGCATAGAAAATGGATCAGCACACACGTCTATCCTCGCATAGATTCCTAGTTTCTTCCACAATTAATACATGCCCTTAGGTTCTGTTTGCTTTTGACATGACCAGACATACGAATTTGGTTTATCTGATCATGCCAAGTCTTTCCTGATCATCCCACGTTGCCGTTCGTTTCCGCCATATAAACTTGTTTTATCATTCTTTCGTCGTTTATTCATTCTACATGACGAAAGCATTTCAGAGACCCTATTTTAATATTATCAATAGTTGACTCAGATTTACACTGTCAACTGATTTCATCATTCGTAACGCTGTCATACATTGATTTACCACACATTCATCTAAGATCGTCTAAGATTGTCTAAGATCGCATTTCAACCTCGTTCATTCAGCTTTCATCCTTGCTCTACTAGTTCCATGTTTCACTTCCACGTATAAGTGTTGGGGCTAAAACTTCGTTGTTCACTGCCAGTTTAGCTTCGATTGACATATTTTTATTAGCAATTACCGTGCTTAGTGCGCCGTTCATTTTGTTGCCCGTATTCACTCTCCTTTCAACATCTATTGTGCTAATTCATTTTATTCATCATTTATTTAATATTCCGGCACACAACTCAGAGAAAAATTGGCAATCTGGCCCAGAATAGAAAACAGTTGATTGTGCCTGGTGCAGACAGTCAGTAATATTGTTTAAGGGTCGCTTGTATTTTTTTACTGTCTTTCAAATAAATAAATTACCTTATAATAATGTAATTCGATATTTATATTTATATGATATTTATAACATAAATCAATAACTAAATTAATAAGGAGTATTTTTAAACCATGTTATTTTTTAAACTAAGCTCATTCGCTATTTAGTGATTATTAACCAACTAACGAACAGTTAATCGAACATATTTATTGATAACTAATCCTTCGGTGGTATTTAAGCCTTCATTTAATAACCGTGACGATCTCTTGATAATGAAATACTTTCTAAGCGATTAATTATTTAAAGCTGTAGGTCCAAAAATGTATTTCGTTTTTTAGATTGACAGATATTAGTGATTAAAAAATATTCGCCCCACAAATAGTGGAAATAATACAATTGTTGTACTCGAGTTTTTATTTTCTTTTATAATTCTTCTTGTGGTGCCTTGTCAGGTTCCCCTGACGTTGGCGGTCATTAAAGCGAAAGTATTTTGGTTCTTTGCTAATCTTATATTCCGCAACCACGACAATCGCTTATTGTGGCCTGCAAAAAAGCCACTACTGACCAAAAAAATGCGCATTGCCCGCTTAGAATGGGCTAAAAAATATTAAACTTGGACTGAAGTCAATTGGCGACGAATTGTTTTCTCCGATGAGAGTAAATTTAATTCAGTACGCGAGACGAAGATCTGGAGAACGTTTATGCGATGAGTGTCTTACCAACTTAGACCAACTGTGAAGCATCCTGCTGGAAAAATGGTCTGATGATGTTTCTCCTTTTATAAAGTGTGGCAAAAGGCATTCATTAAAGCAACTGTGAATGCAGAAGTTAACAAAAAAAGTTAGGAAGAGTAATTATTCCCGTCAATTGAAATGCACTATTCCTATATTTCCGAGTGCATTTTCCAAGATGACTCTGCACCGTATCACCGAACAAAAACTGTGTATTATTTTTTTCTGACAGTGTGATTTATAATAGTCAAAATTAAAAAAAATAAAAATGACACTATTAAAATCATTTTTAGGTCAAAGAATATATGAAAATATATGGAATTCCAACACTGGATTGGCCCGGAAATAGTTCTGACCAGAATCCTATTGAGAATTTGTGGCATAAAATAGTAACCGAAATAAATAAATTGAAACCTCCGTCAAAAAGCGACAACACCTTTTAGACCAATCTCCAATTTCAATCACAGGTTGTGATCTTACCCCTAGTACAAATGTTAAACTACTGGGTGTTCATTTAGATTCAGATATTTCTCTTCATTCTCAGGTCAATAAAACGGTAAGTGCTGGTTTCTTCCATCTCCGACAGATCAAATCCGTGCGGAGAAATATTCCTATAGATGCAACTAAAGCTCTTGTAAATGCTTATGTCATTTCGCGTCTAGATTACTGTAATGGAATATACGCAAATCTCCCAAAATATCAAACTAATAAACTTCAATCTGTTTTCAATGCAGCAGCAAGGCTTATTACGGGAGTAAAAAAATATTCTCACATCTCACAACATCTTCGAGATTTGCACTGGTTAAAAAGCCCAGAGAGAATAAAATACAAGCTGTGCTGGACAGTATTCAAATCCCTTCATGAAATGGCTCCAAAATACCTATCGGACCTTTGTATTAGGGAAAATGCATGTCAAAGAAAATCTACTCTTAGGTCAGCATTTGATTCAGGAAGAGGAAAACTTGTTGAAATCCGGTGCTCCCCAAACACTAGATTTGGAGATCGTGCCGCCGCCGGCCCCTCTGCCTGGAACCAATTGCCTTCGAACTTACGAATCATCGACAGTCTCAGTCAGTTCAGATCCTAACTAAAATCCCACTTCTTTAAACTATCATACCCTCAATTTTAAATCTGGAAATATAATGTATCATTTAAGTTTAGTTAGAATGTAAGTTTAGATATACAATTGTAAAGCGCCCTTGAGGTGATTTTTTACGAAAATGGCGCTACATAAATCAGCCAAATATTATTATTATTATTATAAAGGAAAACCTTAAAAAATCATCCAAAAAGTGTCGTTTGAAATTTTTTCTCGAGACTACATACAAAATTTGGTGAAATCCATGCCAAAACGTATTGAAGCAGTAATAAAAAAAGGAGGAACAACAAATTACTGATTTTGTTGGTTTTTAAAAATTGTTAGTGTTATTACCCATGTTATTTTATTTAAATGAATATGTCGTTTTTAAAATAGTATGAGCATTTTTCATGTTTGTGCGAAAAAATCAAAAATCTACAATTTATCTATAAAAGTATGAAAAAAAAATTTTGGTCAACTAAATAGGCACTTTTTTTGTATATCATATTAAATCAGTTTGTTTAAAAAATTTGGACTGAAAAACTTTTGAGAAATCGCAACAAAACAAATATTATTTATGAGAACTGATATTTTCGGTCTGGAAAGATTTCAGTGCTCGCTATGACATAATTTAAGCAATTTTCACTTCAAATCAGCAAAAAGTAGACTCTCGTGTTTTATCCTCTAAGGTACAGATATATTTGAAATGTTTTTCTACAAAGTATATGCTGAACAAAATAAATAGTATAATCGTCTCTTATGTTTAAGAAATATTTAAAAAAATCATCTTTGTACGTTTATAACCAAATATTACTACATTAAAACGCAGAAATTCACCCTTCTTCCTCATCTTTTTATAGTTTCTAGATCCATGTGCTCAACAATTTTTTTTTCTTATGATTTCATTGGTTGCAGTGTACATAAGTCTGTCACTGATAATGTTTTAAGCAGTTTCAGCAAATGCTTCTACTATGTCATGTTGGGTCTCACACATATTTTTTATATTTTGGCCTTGTTATCGATACGCTTTTGCTTATTTTTCCATATAACCTTCCCAAACACCCCTAAACAGTTGATGCTTTATTATTATTTTTATTTATTTGATTACACGTGGATAAAAATTTAGATTATTCTTCGCCTCTGTTGTAATGTGTTAAATACTTACATCATGAAAAAAAAAACAATAAAAATATAAACCAAATTTGAACACATTATTTATAGACAATAATAAATACAAAAACGCTCGATTAAAAAGCCAAATTCTAATTTTATTCTTGTGACATATATTATTAAATTTAAGGTCGATAGGAAAAAACTGAATTAAACTGAAAATTGAGATAAGCACAACCCTACAAAACGAATGAAATAGTAATTCAACGAATAAACACGAGGAGTTTTAATCAGAAATTTTGCATAAAGTTACGCCGAGGCACAGTGGTAGAATACGGATGGGAATATCATATTATAAGTAAGACCCTAAAGGTTTAAAGTACAGTGTTTTTTTATCAGTTATTATCTGTCGACAATTGCAAATAATTTAATCCGAGGCCTTATTCATGGTAGTCAAACGCTCTGACCATTTTTTCAACAGACAGATTCTTAACATATGAAAATACATCGAAGTAAACTTAATGGTTTCATGTCCACTGCCTATTTGAACTATATAGCATTCATGAATAGCCTCCATATCTATCTGTTAGCTATAAATTCTAGTGCGTCTAAATGTCGTTATTCTGATATAAACTACAAATAAGTTACTAGCAAAATTAGTCATGGAATTAAAAAAAAATAATGCCTCGCAAGGTAAGTAATTGGGATAAGGGCTCATGGAAGGCACCCGCAGTATTAGGTCCAAGAAATATCGTATGGTCCAGCCAATCGTATCGCTTTCGCTTGTCACCGGCAATTTTTTTAGTTTGCTGCATCCGTTTTCTTAGTTCTTCCTTCCTTACAAAGTCAAACCAGGGCACAATCAAAATTCTTTCGAGACATCTATTTTCATAACTCGGCGGCATTTTGTTTTCATTGAGAAAATATTAACATTTCAAACAAAGTCAAACATAAATAAAAGCTTATTTGATGAAATTTACCTTTCATAGTTCGCTGCAAGACCCTGATATGATTTTAGGGCACCCCAATCTTTTATTTGTAAGTAAGAAAAATGGTTACGACCTCTGCGCCCTAGTAGTTAATTGTAAAATATTGTAAAAACAAGTAAAAATTGACTCCTGTACCAGGGCTTACAAAAATATACTATAGTTTCACATAGCAACAGCACAAAATAAAAAAAAAGTGGGGAACGGTAAGTGAATTCATGCTCAGGTAATTAAATACATGAAGTTTTTTGGCAACCTTAGCTTTTGAAAGCTTAAAAACGCGTTTGTTTTCATCAGTATAAATCTATGAAAAATGTTTTTATGAATTTATTATCTCTAACTGAAATGTATAGCGTTAAGTAAGTTTTAAATTTTCTGAAAATATTATCAGAATATCATGAAACCTGTAATAAAACAGTTCTAGATTATTAGGTTACATATAAATACGACTGCGACACGGTACAAATCTTAAACACATTAGGTTAAACTATTACACAAAAAATGCAAAAACGTTTCTGAACAGAGAACTCTGTTAAAGGGTCCTGGAATGCTTTCTAAAAGCAAATTTCTAAGTACAAATGATACAATAAACCAGAAAATCTCAATATGCATAATGATAGCTGTGAAGATTTATCAAATTTTATTTTTTTAAAACAAGTAACGGAGAATCATTGAAAATTTTAATTAATTGTAAGTAAAAAAAAATGACTTCTTTTAAGAAAAGTTTTCCTGTGGATGATGAAAGTAAGTAGTTTTAAAATTTACACAGTCGGAAAATTTCTTTGGACAAATTTCATCCACGTCTATAAAGGTTTTTCTCCACAAAATTAAATATATTGAATCGGGTTGTAGCCCTGTGGCTAGTGACTCACGGATCAGAGGTCCTAGACTCGAACACCACTTTATCTCAATTTGATTCATATTTTCTAATAAATTGTGAGTTATTTTCAATTCGTTAAAAGTATCCTCAAAATTTGAAATATTTAGCAAAATTATTTAAATACAAATATTCATTTAAAAAAAAAGAATCGACGAAACGACCGGGAGTTCGGAGTTTCAGTTATAGGGGAAGTGAATAAATATCTACATCATTCTCGTGTTTAATAATGAAAGTTTCCTTTCAAAGCGCAAGAGCTTAACTCTTTTTTTGGAGAGGAACAGCATTTAAATAAAAAAAATACATAACTTATCTATATGATGTAATAAAAACTGCAATAAATGTAATTATATGAAATATACTAAATAAATTAAAAAATATAAAACAATATTAAAAAAAATAATTAGTCCAATTTTCTCCCTAAAAAGACTTCGGAAAAGAAAAAATCGTGGGTAGTCAGCGAAAAAGCACTATTAGTTAAAATGACCACTTCTAAGATAATTGAAATTCAAAGTTTGTAATTTAATAATTATTTTTTATACTTAACATTACCAAGCCAACTTGAAAAAATGGTAAATTGATATATTTGCTACATTTTATTCAATAGTTTAATAAATAATAACTGAACTTTCAATGCATTTTTTTCAAAATAATAGTGGATGGTCACATTTAGCCTACTATAGTCACTTTGTGAGAAGTGTTTTTTTTTCTTGAATTAAAAAAAAACATGTAATCGAATGTACAGTACCTATTACATTAGTTGAAATAAGAATTAATTAGTAAAAAGAGAAAAGAAAGAAAATAATAATTGCCACGTTTGCCCCTGAATGAAGCATGTAAACATCACTTACTAGTCATTTCCAGGATATGCCACCGACCAACGATCTCACCTTTTCTCAAGTCAGTACTGCTCCATAAGTTCCGCTGAATACATCCGAAATATTGTTATTGATATTCCACCAGTACGGCGTCCCTTGTCCCTTAGTGCTTTTTTCCTGAATGTATTTATGTCATATTGACTTATTACAGAAAACATTTTGACTTGTAGCGTAGATAGGACTTTTTTAGTGCGTTTTTGCAGATTGTTGAGTTTTTTTTAAACAGTGTAATCTCATCATTAAGTCAAAACAGCAAAATTTTGACTTAGTGCTTTTTCGCATAATACCCACGAAATATGCAAACAAATATGAGGTGCCTGTAACTATGAAGAATATTTTTTTTTTTCCTGATTATGAAAGAAGATTTTAGGTTTTTTGTAATAATGTATATTTATAAGTTCTTTCTTCAATCCGTGCCTCATATCTGAGGATGGTGATGATTACTCCTGACTCCAAGCATGGTTTATCTGTTGACAGTCTCCTTCCATCAGGAATGGTCTTGTGCTCTTCTGTAGGCATTGGTCACTGATAATTCGGATAATTCAGTGACTAAGCCGCTTCAACTCTTCGGTTGACGTCCAAGCGACCTTGTCCCTTCGACACTTCTCAGATGAATTGTTTTCTCTAAACTATTCAAGTTCCCTCTAGAAACATGTCTTAAGAATGGCAGGATTATTTTCTTGAACATGGATGTAAGTCTTTCTCCTTTGCCTATTTTCTGAAGTATAGATCAATTTGAAGCATTAGCCATTAACACCACCTTTCAGAATCTTCGATTTTTTTTCTTTTCAGATTCGCTCAGTGTTCAACACTCCACACCGTACATGAACATTGAGAAAACCAAGGCTTTCACCAGTTTCTTTTTGGCGTTAATGGTTTTACGGCGATTTTTCGAAATCTTCACCAGCCGACTCATAGTACTTTTGGCAATACCAACACGTAGTCGTGTCTTACCTTCACCCCCACCACCATCGCTGATGAGAGAACCTAAATGAATGAAATTGTTGTCTCTTTCTAAGTTATACAACAAGAATAATGGTGCTACTTTATTAGCTCTATTAATTATCGTAATCTTTGTTTTGCTCATATTCATTGAAAGTCCCATGTTTGAACTAGCATCATCTATTCATATTCTTAGTTCATTAGTTTTTTCATTTCAATTTCTGACGATGCAATAAGTGTGGTGTCATCAGCATATCTCAGGTTAAATAACTCTCTTGCTCCAATTGTGAACCCTCTTGTCCAGCCGTTAAGTGCCTTTCAAATCATTCCAAAAATATTAAACAAGACCAGAGACAAAATGCAACCCTGTCTAACGCTTTTTCAAAATAGGAAGTAATCCAAAAGTTCATTGTTAAAATTCACCATTGCTGAGCTTTTATTGCAGAGTGATTTTATCAGGTAAATAAGGGGTGCTAGTACCCCCCATCTCATAAAAGACAACCCATAATTTGCTCCAATCCCACAGTCAAAAGCTTTTGTATAATCAGTAAAACAGAAAAATATAGATTTGTTGAATTCTTATCCTTTTTTCAATAATTTGCCTCACATTAAAAATTTGCTTACGCGTCTCCTTTCCCTCAACAAAATATATTTGCTGCTGTGAGGTTTTCCAATCATGAAAGTATTTTAACCTCAAATGTAAAATATGCTGTAGAATTTTGCTTGCATGCTAGGTGAGTGCAGTTATCAAGAGGGAATCAATCAAGAGAGAAAAGAGAGTAGGGTCCGAACCTCGGACCTCTGATCCGTGAGTCCGCAACACTAGCCACGGAACCACAACCTGATTTTTTACATATGTGTATTTATATAATATTAACTAAATAAAAGAAAAAAAATAGTACATAGTATAACTACAACACGACCAGGAAACGAAAAGATGGATCAAGAGGTGAAATGCAAGTTTAACATTGAGTTTGGCCATAAAACTTTGAAATTTTACAGAAATAATGACATACTGTGCAAGCCGATACACAATTTACTAAAATTGTACAAGAAACCGTACGACTAATGGTACTGTTTTTTGCATCATGACAGGCGCTGTGACGCAGTTGGTTAGACGGCTTACTGTGATGGTATGGCGGGTTCGATCCCCGGCAGTTGCAAGAAGGAAATTCAAGAAATATGTTTTTCTCGGATGCTGTGGTATACTTTTTGTAATTGCCTTCCACATTCTTCCTTTTCTACCTGCTGACACAATTCTTAAATATAGGCTCAGTGGGTTATTCCTTTAAAAATCTTAAACGGCTTTTATTATTCATAATAAATTAAACATCCAAACATGATTACATACGATTACTAAAAACAGTATTTTTTGATAACTTTACATTAAGTAGTTTATTTAGTAACATAGAAATAACATTAACGTTTTACCTTGCTTGGCGTCTTTTTGTCGCAGTATGTAAAAATAGGACGAACAAAACATAAGGTTTATTTAGCTTGATTCTTTTGAATGTGTATTGTCTTGAGAACGGCTTTAGAAGAATTTCACAAACAACAAAAATTATTACATTTATAAATTTATTTGGCGTTCGCTCTAAATTACGTTAACATGGGAGCAAGCAAGGTGATACGAAAAGGCTTAAATTTATTTGTTATGTTCAGATTCGTTTTTGATATAAATTACAGGTAAAGTATACATGATTATTTTTTACATGGTCTTCTTTTGAATTTTATTATTTATACTTTGTTTTTCTGGATTGTTATTCTATTTCATCACATGATATTATAATTTAATTAATTGAGCCATGTATTTTTTATTTATGATTATTATGGCGTAACACGGGAATAGCCTAAAAAGCATTAAAAAATTCATGAATATTTAAACGAGTATAATTTTGAATGAATAAATAAATAGGGTATGCCATATGACTTTGCACTTGAGGTGAAAGTGATGCAATATGTTCAAATTAAAATTATTTTTTAATTAGTCATAGAAAGCAGGTTAAAAAATTCAACTACCCCGTTAACGAGTATATTTACTAACATTATAGACATTTTACGTGACTGAATCAGCTAAATTTGTACGAGTATTTTATTCACTACCGAAAATTGTCGTTTATTTTAGTAAATAATACAGTATGTTCTGTTTGCAAAAGAGTAAAAAACAAATTATTTCCGCATAAAGAGTACTCTTTTGTGTGTAACAAGGTGTACAATTTTGCAATTATTCTCAGCTTTTGACACTACTTTATCAATTTTAACAGCTTTCACTTTTGATAACGTCACTGTATTTTTATGATTATAACGTCACTTTATTAGTCCATAATGACGCGCATGCGTTGGCAATGCCCGGAGTATGTATCATATGTTGTCTTCTCACTTAAACGCACGATTCACCGGTATAAAGCGTAGTTTATCTTGATTAAAACACGGTTTTAGCAGATATGGTATTTTTCATGCTAATTTAGGGTAAACAATTGTAATACGCACGATGACCATTTTGTATGCGTATATGAGATAAAAATATCGTCCATTAGATCTTTTGACGCTATTATTGAATATAATGTTGTTCAAGTATAATTTTGCAATGAATCTCTGTTTATTTGTATTACGTAATTTTCTTAAGTACTAATTTATTTACACATATTTTTACTTAATAGTGCACTGAATTTATGAGCATCTCAAGGAACCGCCTCTGACACTGATTTACATTCATGATTTACAAAGTTCTGCGCTGGACTGATGCATGTATAATAGACCAAACTTTTCAAATGTAGAAAAAAATATATACGTTACATCTATTCTAAGAAACACAACATTTTATATTAAACAAGACATAAAATAAATAAAACAGTAACGTATCCCAAACTTCATGAGTGTAAAGTTTGAATCAACATAAAGAAAAGTAAGTAATAAGTATATTTCAGGATAAGAGAACGGAAAATATCTAACCGATTTTCGGTGTCAAATACTTTCAGGCAATCTTAGCCATTATTTATCACTCCACTCACTTTTTTACTTACTGTCAAGGGATGAACAAACAATTCGAAGTGCTGAAAAACGAAGTATTGTTACATGTTGAATCGGGAATCGGATTGCTAAGGGAGTGTTGTGGGATAGGAAGGAAATAAATATTGAAAATATATTTTTAAAGATTATTTGGGTATGATACACAAATGTAGGGGTTTTGCGTTTTGTATATATGCTATCGAACCACGAAAAATATTGTACCTGGACATAAGAGAAACCTCTTTAAAAGCGAGCTGGGTTAAGGTCGCGTCATTTAACTCTCAAAAACCTTTGTAAAAGAGAGTGGGAAAACTCTATCAGATAAAACTCTATATAAGAGAGAGAGCCAAAACCGTGACCTCTATAAGAGAGCGTTTGGTTTGCAGATGTAGCCGCAGCGTCACTTCTTGTGCACGTGATGTCAAATTCTGACAAATTGTATTAATATGTACTTTTACGAGGTTTTTCGTGTGTACGCTGGTACTAGCTGTTGCGCCTGCAATGCCCCTAGCGGCTGAAATGAAAACGACTGGTCGCGTGGTAGACGGACGGACCAGCAGCGTGGTCATTTTAATAATAATAATAATATTTATTGGGCATTAAGAAAAAAATCACTTTTACATTTTAAAAATAATATTAGTACAATGCGTATTTACATTAAAAAATATTCATATATAATCCCTAAGATTGTTGCATGTAAAATTCCATTTTTTTTTATTGCATCTATCTATGTAGGCAAAACCGAACCAAGATAAATGCAAGTTGTACATTATGATGTGGTATCGGTAGGGTATCACATCCGCAGGCAGCTCAGCAAGAAGCGATAGCAAGGCGATGCATGGTCACTGGCTTAAATATTTTTATACTAACCCGGATGACAGCGGACCACCCCGCTATTGCCGCTCACTTTACATCCCACAAGTACATAATCATAAACATAATCATAAATATATACAATCAAAAACACACATCTGCATTTAAAATTTATACATAAATAAAAAAACTTTGTTTTAAGGGAATTGTGCCTTGTCCAAGAGCCACATGCCCACAGCTCTTGAAAACCTCTGTAGTGGTTTTATAACTCTAATTCTTGTAGGAAATAAGTTATATAGTTTTATTTGATGAAGAACATTTAAGAGAAGGTAATATATAAGTCTAGGCATCTATAGGGCTAATGACCTGTCAATGGCTGGTTTAAGTAGCCACTTTACACACTGTGTAACATTGACCATTTTGCCCATATTTGAACATCTATATTCCTTCAATTCTTCATCTGATGATGTTTGCGAAGTTAAAGAGCTGAAACCTTTATTAATGCCGGTGAGATTCATCTAATTGAACAATTTCACCTACATACTAGGCAACGCCTGAAAATGTTATTTTTTTTAATTTCTATACTTCTTCATGGACCAGGTGGATTTATCAACAATATTTTGAGTTTGACTAAATTTTGTAGACAAGGACTGGATTCAACTCTCTGGGGAGCTGTTTATATTAACATATTACAACGGAGATAAGAAACATTTAAGAGAAGGTAATATATAAGTCTAGGCATCTACATGGCTTATGACCTGTCAATGGCTGGTTAAAGTGGCCATTTCACACACTGTATAACATTCATCAGTCTGCCCATATTTGAACATCAATATTCCTTCAATTCTTTCATCTGTTGATGTTTGTGAAGTCAAAGAGCTTAAAACTTTATTTATGCGGGTGAGATTCATCTAATTGAATTATTTCACTTTTTTATTTTCACCTGAGAGCAACCATCGATTTGAAAACACTTGTGCAAAATTATTGTTCTATTTCACAAACAGAATTGTATACTTCATCCGCCTGGACACAATGACAGTACTCATGAACTTTTCTATTCTTAATAATTTTGAGGCATTTTGTTTCATATGTGGAAAATTCTACCGTCCATCTTTCCATCAAATTTTCACGTTTCTTCAAGCAAATGTAAAAACATCTACTGTTTCTACTGCGCCCTAGGATCCCGAGAAGTTGCAATGGGCTCACACAAATGGCGAACCACTCAAGGTAATTAGAGAATCAGGTGCTACAACTAGGTTAGGGAGGGGTAACTTGTACATTACTTAAATACTTAATTCAGGAACTACACAAGCTCCCTTTACCCATCTTCAGGGTAGTATTGATTTGTTTCTATTAGCCATACAATATTAATATGAATTTTAAAGCAGAGATAATTAATTTGTTAGATGGTATTTTAATACTTTTGCTTGGGTTTGCTTTTAAGCAAACATAGAAATCTCCAACAAAAACGGAAAATTAGTTATTGATGCCAAAAAAAACTATACATAAAAACCTACCTGTCTAAATAATATGAATGATGAAATTTCCGAGCCCCTCAAAATTTCATTGGAAGTACCACAAGGATCGGTTCTCGGACCGGTTTTGTTTATTATATACATAAATGATATTGTCGAAACATTAAAATATTCAAAAATAAGACTCTTTGCAGACGATGCCTTAATATGTATATCGGGAGAAAATTATAAAACAATTATGGACAGACTAAATCATGATCTTAATAGTGTATCACTGTGGCTAAAAATTAATAAATTATAATTAAATGTTAACAAAACTAAATATATGAATATAGGAAACAAAAGAATAGAAATTACACCATCAATTGTAATAGAAAATGAAAAACTTAATGAAGTCACTGAAATTAAATATTTAAGTGTAATGTTGGATTAAAAACTTACATTTCACCAAAACGCTAAGATGGTAATAAATAAGATTGCAAAAAAAATATCAATTTTGGGAAGGATCAGAAGATTTATTGATAAGGACTCCTGCAAAACTATTTACAAAGCAATTATTGAACCACACGTTAACTACTGTAGTAGCATTTTATTTTTATCAAACAAAGAAAACATAGATAAACTAACTGTATTACAAAATAAAGCCTTTAGAATCATTTTGAAAAAAAACAGATATACGAGGGTAAAGTCGATGGTAAATGAAATGAAATTATTAACATATAAACAAAGAATATTTTACAATACAATGATATTTGTTCATAAAATTATAAACTCTAATAAAAAAACAGAATTTTGGAAAAAAAATGATTGGAACCAGCATGAACACGATCACAATACTAGAGAAAATAACAAAATTAGACTTCCATTTAGGAAAAAGGCAAAGTCACAAAATTCAATTTTATTTAAAGCAATTAAAAAGTATTACGAAATGGAAAAAAATATTTATGAAGAAAAAAACATATCAAAATTTAATATAATGGTCAAGATATATGTGATAAACAATTTATAAATTAAATATATTTTCAATGTTATTATTAGAACACACATAACAATATGTATGATATGTGTGCCCTACTTTAAGATTTAAATAAAAAAAAATAAAAAAATAATAATAGCGTAATTCAAAACCATCTCTAAATCTTGCAATAACAGATATCAACTATGTATACTACTTGACACCGCAAGCATTCTCCATTGAGTAAGTGAAGCATAATTAGAAATCTCACATTTATTTTTTCAAAGATTTTCGCAAATATCTCAGTAGCTAAGATTTCAAAATTAGCTTCTAATAGTGTCATTTCACGGTTTTTAAAATGTACAGAGGTTCTTTGTGTCAGGTTCCGACTAAATAGAAGATTGCCGTGTGACTCCAAGACCTTCCATTTCACATGTTTTTTATTTCATTAAATAATGCTGATAAAATTTAAATAATAATTATATAAAAAAACTATATTTAAAAATAACTTCGAAAACATACCGATGTAACATGAATGCAAATTTAAAAAAATAAATTTATAAGCAATTGTTCTGAAGAATAGAGTTCTGTGTGTTGTAGAATTAAAATCGTGGAGAATGTTTTTGACTTTCAGGTAAAAATCCTGATAGGGGAAATCGAGTGGAGATTAGTCTACCACTTGGTTTACCAGTTGGCACTGTTATACCTGGTTTATTTTCTGGAGTGGTTAAAGAAAAACATTTGTTTTAAATATTATGAATTTTCGTTGCAATACACCTCGGTTTTGTCAATTCTTAGGGGTAGAATCCAGTTCATGTATACATACACTTGAAAGCACAAAAAATACTATTTCTAAGGGTCAATTGCATAAAAAATTTAAATAACTTTTGCGTTTTTGACGAAAACGCAAAAATTATTGAATGTATGTAATTTTTGTTTTTTTTATGCAACTGGCCCTTCGTATTTTATAATTGACACGTTTTATGATCATAATATATATTCACATTTTTTTCTTTTTATAAACACCTAATTAAAAAAACAATGTGATTGTATATCAACTTTAATGATGAGAAAGATTGTTAGGGGAATTCGATACGGTCTCATTATAAGTGATGTGAAATTTTATTTTCATTAAATTAATAACATAAACTGCACAACATCTATCAAAAGAGTATGATTGCAACAAAATTGTGCAATGGTCTTGTAAGTGTGTCATATACCCTAGTTGTTAGAAGGGTATTATTCTATTCAAAATAACTTTTAATGAAAAACAAAAAGATTAACCCAGCAACAGTGTATTTTACTTTCAGGAATAATAAACATAGAAAAATGAACTAAAAATTGCCATTGAAAATTAATTATCTCCTATTTAAGAATACGTACTTTAATACCTATGTTTGTTTTGAATTCACAGCATCGTTTTCTTTTCTGTCATTTATCTTTAGGTTTTATTATTCCGAATTACAGCGGCACTCATTTCTCAATTTCATAAAATGTTCAAAGTCTGCATTTCTATTTTTATTTTATTATTATTACTATTTTTTTTTTAAACCAACTAACTTCTAAACTTCGTTCTATATTTTACTTCTTTATTTTGTATTTTTTAAAATTTATGTTGTTTATACACTCGTCTTTTTATTTTTATACCAACTATACTTCTTAACACTGATCCTATCTTTAATTTATTTATATAGTATTTTTAAAATTTATGTTGTTTATATACTCATCTTTTTTTTAACCAACTTTACTTTTAAACACTGTTCTATCTTTTATTGCTTTGTATTTTATTTTTTACATTTTATGTTGTTTACATACTTATGTTTTATATAACTTCCATGTATGTAAAAGCCTTATGGGGGTGAAAAATAATTAAAAATAAAAATATAATAAAAAATTACGTTTAATAATTATATGAAATGTCCATGTGAAAATTGATACTAATATTACGACGTCTTAAGGCAACAAAATGGTATGTCTGGAATTCGAAAAGGGAAAATTTGAAATTATTTTTCACGGGAGCATGACTTTCAATGGCGAGGAAAATCTATCAATGTATAAAATCGCTTGAATTTCACGTGAGGTTTTTTTCACTGGAAAATATTTTAGGCAATATTTGAGAAGTAACTCGTGCGGACAATGTTTGTCAAGCGTGAAATAACAAAACACACATTTAGCACATTATAAATCGGCAATTTCACGCCCTGGCGAATAGAAGCCATCTTTCGGTATTTCTGTTTTACGTCTTATTTTGCTTTTATTCTTACTCAGACCTTACGAATACCGCTCAATTCGGAATTCTCATTATTTATAAAACACGTGTTTGCCAAAATATTGTGTTTTTAAAAAAAAAAAAAAAATTGATTTATTTATAAATTATATTGAATTGATTTTTTACTGAGAATATTTAAAAACTTATTATCTAAAATTAGTTTTTCTTGTATTGGTAATACTGAATACGCATCTGAATAATGGTATTACTGAATACACATATAAGTGAATTCAGATGCTATAAATAGGAGCTCAAATGGCGTTCACGCCCTTTTTTGAAAATTGTCTAATCAGTCTAAAGTTCCTTGATTTTAAACTCCAGGTGAAGTTTTTTTTTTTTGCCAGGTGAAATAAGCCACCATTTATAATCGTTGTGAAATTAAAAGTTAGAAAATAAAATGTCGAGAATTCGTAACAAAGCGATTGGTGTTTTTTTTAAATTTTATTATTTTCTTTTATCGAGAAAATATACATTACAATTACATAGTTTCAGAATATATAAAATTTATCAATTTGATTCTAATGGACCAGTGAAGTTTCTACATTATACTATAAGCTGACGTCATCAATTAGTTATTTTTATTACTGCAAGTATGATAATATTATAAGGGAAAACAACAAAACTGAAAGTAGTTTCAAGCAAAAATTAAAGAGGTCGATTAAAATGTAAAATTAAAAACGTGCTCAAAGTAATTAGACGAAAAGCAATATTCAGAGTATCCCAAAAATAACGGATAAAAAAATCATGTTAAAAGTATCTTATTAGTATTTACATAAGTGAAAATAATATTAAATATAAACAAAAAATAATTTTACATTAAAAGTGAGAATTTATATAAATAAGGATAAAAGGCATGCTCAAATACAAAAAACATTTTCAAAAATAAAAATCCTGCATACATTTTTTTCGAATTTAGAAAATAACAGATGATATGTAACAATAAAATAATTTTTAGTCAATTAATTAAATCAAAATGTTATATCTGAAGCACTACTAACCTTGTAGTTATCATTATAATAAAATAAATAAAACAGTTTTGCCATTAACCATTCTTTTTTCAGCCTCGTGGTGTAATGATCAGCGCGTTTGCTTAACATGCAAGAGGTCTCGGGTTCGATTCCTGATATGGTTGATATAAAATATTTATTTAAAAGGGTATTTTGACACTAGAATATTTCATAGTCCCTGGACTGGTACATGAAGCGTAAGACTGATTAACTTACCTTTACGTAACAAAATTGTCTAAGTGGTCTATGTACCATTGTGTGCGGAAAGGGAATTACGGTAAATTTTTTATTTTGTTTCACCGACCGGTGTCAAACCTTAACAAGCCACTTTCTCAAGGAACTAATGGATTTTTTTCTATTTTATTTAATCATTATGCTGCCAATAAAAATAATGGATCAAGTATTTTTGTCTTGAAAGGATGGTATTGTGAGATGGATACGTTTGAAACAAGACAGGAGTGGACTAAAAGAAATATTGTTTATTTGGTTGTTAAATAGTTTTTTCTTATTATGAATCGCTTTTTTATTTTCTAAGATTTCCGAGTTGTCTGATTTTTTTATTTTATTTTCAACATAAAGAACTTTTAATCCAGTTTTTTTTGGTTTGCGAACTCAGAAAATTATTGTTATTTAGGCACTTTAAGTGTTCTTGTACTCTAATATAAAATTTTCTTTTAGTTCTTAGTTTCAAGACAAAAATCTTTTCCAGACAAAAATAGTTTATTGACTTATTTCATTGGCAACATACTGATAAAATAAAATTAGAAAAAAATTCAAAAGTTAAGTGTACCTTGAGCAAGAAGCTCATTTAGTTTTGAAATCGGTAGGTAGAAAAAAATAAAAAAATGATGGTTAAAAACAAAGTTGTTTTTTTGACTTCAATAAATTAAAGTTCATTTAAATTACAACTTCCAAAAGAATGACAAATAAAGGCAAGAAAAGTAATATATTATTTTTTAATGCAATTCTTAAATTAATTAATATTGAAAGAATTCACTGCGAAAAAAATACCCTCTAACATACTAAAAGTAACACAAGATTTAAACACCAACCACTACACTAGAATTACGGTAGACGGCGAGCTAACAAGGGCAACTCTCAATCGGAATTAGACAAGGAGACAATTAATTGATGAAGTGGTTAACATGAATCTGGGCTACTGACTAGGCGGGAAAAAAACAGTACTGTCGTTTACGTTGACGAAGCCGTCATAATTTCAGAATCGGCGTAAGTATAACCTGTGAGCTCGCCAATAATGACAGATGACATTAACATAACCATAGAAAATCATAGCAGTTGAGCTCTCAGAAGTAAAGCAACGTGAATGCAGCAATGCTTGAACTACATGTCAATAATATTCTAATAATAAATAATATTATTTGGCCATACGGAACTTTAAAGCACACCTTGGTTTAATTACTAATAGTATTTTATCGGTAAGGTAGGTGTATTTAAAAAAAATGTTGCGTACCTGAAAAAAGCACAAATAATTATGTTTTTGTAAATGATGTCAGTAGCGACACTCAGAGAGTGGCTTTGTGACGTTTTGACATTTTTTATAAGAAATTCATGGCTTAGCCGAAATATTGTAATTAAAACGAGGATGTTTTTGTTGATTGACGTTAGCAGGCGCTACCCAGGGGCGACTTTGTGACGTGAGAAATTATTTAAAAAAAGAGATTTATGGCGTAGCCAAAATATTGTAATTAAAACGAGGATGTTTTTGTTGATTGACGTTAGCAGGCGCTACCCAGGGGCGACTTTGTGACGTGAGAAATTATTTAAAAAAGAGATTCATGGCGTAGCCGAAATATTCTAATTAAAACGAGGATGTTTTTGTTGATTGACGTTAGCAGGCGCTACCCAGGGGCGACTTCATGACGTGTTGAAATTATTAATTTAAATATTTTTTTTCATTTTACATAGCGTAACCGAGATAAGAAATTGCGTGGTGGTTCGAAATTTAACCGTGTAGGTAGCCGCCTAGTTACAATATTATTTTTGTATTTGTATAACTCCTGTTTTATAATGTTTATGTATTTATCGCTATAAGAATTAAACTAAAGATAGTTTTTACTTTTAATCGCTATCCGTTTTTTAAATTATGTTTGTAACACTCAGTAATATTTATTTTTCTAGTATTCAATATTATTTTTGCATTTTAATTAATATTGTTAATATAAAGCGTATTTTTATTTATTCGAATTTACTAGACTGTTTTTATTACAAAAAATAAAAATGCATATTTCTCTATGTATTTTTCTGTTATAAACAATCTATTAAAATAATACACATCAAATTTCCATTGTCTGTTGATTTGATTTGCAATCTTCTTTTTTTTCGATGGTTAAAACTCTAGGAAATTCAAAGACAATAAAATTTTTACTGTCATATATTGGCGAACTCACACGCTATACATAGCCCTCAGAATCCGAGGATGATCTCCAAAGATTAATTTACAAGCTTCACTTGACATCGCAAAAACACAAAATGGAAATATCGATTGATAAAACCAAATGCTTCACAATGTCAAAAAACCCGGTGTGATGTTAATAAGATATTATTTATGATATCATGGGCACATTTTTGTGCTACATTTCTACCACTGGCAACACCGCAAACAGATACCGGAAACAAGCCGACTGCTCGACGGCGCGATCGAAGATAGCCAGAATCTGCGTGTCCTCAATCAGTTTTGGTTCAGTTTTGCTTTTGCCCTTTCTTACTAAAACCTACGATTACCCACATCATGTGGATTTCGCGTCACAGTCAATTTCATTTAGTGTTGTATTTAATTTAATCACATCGTTATTTATTCTGTATTCATAATATTATCTATTAAATCTCCAAACAATGTAAGTGAATCTTTCATTCAAACTTCACGCAACCTTGCAACAAAACT
Organism: Micrasema longulum; assembly: GCF_059751315.1. Lineage (NCBI taxonomy): Eukaryota > Metazoa > Arthropoda > Insecta > Trichoptera > Brachycentridae > Micrasema > Micrasema longulum. The sequence goes on along the minus strand of NW_028278059.1, from coordinate 786,311 downwards.
GTGATAAGTAACAATCATTCCATTTCAAAAAAAGATCCACTATTGCAAAATCAACGTAAAAGAAATTTTTAAAAAATACTTTGCGTTTTGCTTATCTATTTTGAAAAACGGTATAATTGGTTGGGGTGGTGCGAATGACACAGTTTTAAATAGTGTATTTGTTGCACAAAAAACCATAATCAAAATGATACGAATCCCGACACAGACTACTGAAGATTTTTTTACAAATCACCACTTATGACACCAAAGCAATTATACGCTTAAAAAATACTCGCTCAGAGATTCAAAAACTATTCTTACTCAAACAATAGACATAACCCTAAAAAATAAAACACATACAAATAATCACTAAAAGTCAACTTAAACAAATGCAAACAAATACCACTTTTGGACAAAGGTATTTCAAGTATTATGCAATTAAAATCCATAACCTAATTTGACTGTCTATTTAAACAATAAAAAATGAGAAAATGTTTAAAAAGGCTATAAAAAAATGGATAGTGGAGTTGGCTAGAAGTAAATGAATTATCTCATTTGCCCAAACCAATATTGAATCAACTGCTCCACAAATGGATAATTTATGTTATGATTTTTTTCTTTTATTGTTCGTTTTGTAATATAAATAATAACGGTGAACATAAATTAAATATAAACTTAAATTAACTAAAAAATACATATCATTTAATAATTAAACCTAATACACCGAAATTAAATATATCTCAAAAAATACATAAAACACGTATTAAATATCTCTATTCTCATATAGAAATAGCATTTTGCTCGAAAAGTGGAGATGCTTCCAGGTTCATTTAAACTTTCTGGCAACTAAGTAAATACTTTTAAACCTTTATAGTTAAAACCAATATTAAAAAAAATTTAGCTTTATAGTAAAGGTTGTTTTTAATTCCAGTCGGTCTCACCTTAGGTAGCCTGAAATCACCTCCACTTTTCGTTCTACAACTGTGAAAATCTTAATTGTTTACTTTTCATCATGTACCATAATTATAAGATTCTATATGAATGCTTAGAATATACTTCTTATTTTCGCAAACTGAACGGTTGACGCTGGAACATGCCAACCATTTATGTATATGGTATATCCTCAGAGTAATAATGCGTCAACCTATATATAAGCGATATCACTATGTTTCGTAGAACGCAAGCGATGTTGGTTAGCAACATATTGGCGGCCATTTTGTTTGTATGACAACATAAGCATAACGGTTCTATCATCTGTCGCTTTGTCGCTGTACTTGGCTTTGTTTGTAAATAACTTGAATATTTACGTGAATTGCAGAAGGTATGTTTGGTTGCAGCAATAGGAGCGTCAAGAGTGTTAAAGGATTCAGTTTTCACAGGCAATTGATTTCGAATATTTTCTTATTATTAACATCGATTTTTGGCATTTATTGTTTCGACACGTGTATTATGTTGCTTGAAAACTTTCCTGATATCAACATATTTACTTCAAATACTATTTTTCCTCAATTAAGGGGAAAAAAGGTGAATTAAAGTATGTTTACTTTTGATAATGACCGTTGATTACGGGCAATATGTCGGGGCCGCGCTAGGCATCCATATAAAGTTTGAGTCTTTATCGAGTAGAGGTTGATTTAAATTTTTCTCGAAAATAGCAAGGTTAACCTTAAAATTGCATCTAAAATGACGTGTCCGAATTTCAGGCCTCTACTACTCGCCGTTTCGGAGATGTGACGGACAAACAAACAAATACAACACAGGACTTTTGTTCCATGGAATTGGGATTTATGTTTTAATAAATGTAACATAATTACATTGTGAATAAAATGAATAAATAAATAAAAAAATAAAAACACACATGTATTTTCAGTTTTATAAAATAAATATAGGCGAATTATAAAAAAAATAATTGGAATAACTCTGCAATAATAAAAAAAAACAGGTACATATTTAAGAGTACTCACAATGCAAATTGATATCCATTTGGCAATTTTCGACCTGGGTACGGCCCATTGTTTTACTGCGAAGTGTAGCTAACCTAATACCCAATAGTCATAGAATAGTTTTCCTAGGTTTGGGCTCCTCTATAGTATGGCGCATTATTACTCTAAGGGTTTATGTATTTAAATTGTTAAATAAATAATTAAAAAGCATACCTTACAACAAAAACCTTTCTGCGCTAAAACTTTCAAAGTTTGGTAAATAATAATATAAAAAATGATTTATTAATGTTACCATCGTAATGCATCACGTATAAATTAACCATAAAATAATCCATTACTGTTCAACATTAACCCATAAATCTTGCAACTCGTGCCTATTATACTGAGTAGGAACGTCATAAAAAAAATATTACACCATATTCGGTCACTCGGTGGAAAATAAAATGGATAATGTTGCTCTCATATTTGTTAAAGGTGAAATTTCAATATTTGTTACAGAGCTAATGACCTATAATTTAACGTAGTTATGCAGAAAGCAGCCAGCCAATAAAAATTATACGGAAATAATAGCACTTTTGTGAAAAGAGTGAATAATCAAATCACAACAGAATTGATGTTTTTTTTTAAATTTGATTAACTCTTGTGTGGCTGTGATGTCACACTAGTCGACATACGACACAAGACTTCATGTATCTCTCTTATTTTTTTTAATGATGAATTCGTATGTTTCGTAATCTTCAAATGGACACTTTTACACCCGATTTGGAAAGTGAAATTTGTTTAACTATGCTAAATGTTATTACAAAAAATATTTATCCTTGCTACGCAAAGAATGAATGTCTGCTAATTCAGCAACACATCTATACAGATATCTTATACAAGAGAGAAACGAAGATAGAAGTCATAACAAGGAAGACAAAGACGCTGTTCTGCGGCGTGTTGTCCAAAACAGATTTACTTTCCAGTCTGTTGATGACAGTGATGGGGGACGCACGCGCATAACATGAAAGGCGTATTTGTGATTTTATATTTATTTTGCTATAACAGGGCTAAATTATATTTATATTCGCATATATTATGGAATAAGAATTATTCAACAGAATAATCTCCATGTTTATTTTTTTCCAAATGTCTGAACTTGAGAATAGTCCGTCTTTTACTAGTGGTAACACGATGTTACATCACCGCTCCTAAAGGGATTATTTACCACAGTTTTTTAAGAGTTAATGATGAATAATGCATTCGTTTGTTTCTTCGTTATAACACAAGTAATAATTTAACTCAACATTATTTTTTGGTATGTGTATGTACAAAAATACACATACCAAAAAATAATGTTGTGTAATAAGATCTGGTCAAAATATAAGTATAAATAAATTGCAGAATCATCTGCAGGCGATTACTAGTACTTAATTTAACTCGGAAGAGTCTTAAATACATAAAATAAAGTAATATGCTAATTAAAAATACTTAACTTCAATATCAATACATAGATGGTGCTCCAACACGCTAGTGAATGCTTTCTCATTTAATAAGATATATACAAGAATCAAAATGGTACCAATGTCGATATTCGCTAATAAGCGGAATGGGGAATGTTGTAAAAAACGTAAAGTGGCCACTCAACCCAGCCAATGACAGGTCATAAGCCCTGTAAACGCTCGAATATCGATAATCCTGAATTTGAAAAAAATTCTACCTCATGTCTGTAGGAATATTTTTAATGTTATTCAAAATTTACTTCTTAGTTATTTTTTTAACTGGTTCAAAGTATCTCTAATACCAAATTATCTTTTTTTATCGATAATTCTATAACTGGTAATATTTTATTCTTTTATATAGTTTATATTTCTTAGACTTTCTAAATTAATAATATTGGTTTAAATGCTCTGTATTACTTATAACTATGTTTACATGTATGTATATTTAATTGTATTTGTAACTAATATGTAAAAGGCACTAAGTGCCGTTTATTTCAATAAAATAAAATAAATAAATAAATATTGATAAAAAAAAAAAAAAAAATAATTTAACTGTTTGTTTGACTAGTTTAAATGATTTTTAAAGTCTAACTCATCACACAACCTACGATGTGAATTTTGCTAAAATAATCAGCCCTTGTTAAACTCGAATGAATGTTGTGTCATTATATTTTAATCATGTTATTTTATCTAAATTTATTGCAACAGAAGGGGGTTGACATAATTCAAAAGGCAATATGTAAGTCTTGGCATTTACAGGGCTTAAGATCTGTCATTGGCTGGTTTAAGTGGCTATTTTACACGCTGTGTATCATGCACTATTTATAAGGAGGGTTTCCAGCCTGTCTGAAAACATTTGGACATAGTTAAAACATTGTTAAATGTCATTTAATTGAGATGAGGGTACTTAAATGTCTTAATTAATTCTTAAATCTCCTAATTATTTTGTTTATCTAACTAAAAAAATAATTTGATTACACGTAAAAGAAATTTTGGTGATTATTTAAAGTTTGGCTGACCATACAAACTTAAATGTGTATTTTTCAGAAAACAGACCTAGATTTCTAGAAGCATTATTCTTTCTATTAGGATCTATACCGTAAGATTTTCCTAGTATTGTGGGTGTTTTCTGCAAAATGAGAAATGTTGTTTTTGTGATAAACATTATTTTCAGAAGGTGATTATTACTGTTTATTGAATAAAAGTGGCCTGGCTGTTTTTAACAGAACATAGAATCGACCTTAGTGCACTCGATAACACTAATATTTAATTATAAACTACGTGCAATTGATTGTTTTAAGTGATCACATAACACACTGTGTACAATTTCAGGCTTTTACCCTAATTGGTGACCCCGACGTGATTTACCAGACTTTCACTCGCTCGTTGCTCCCCGCGCGACGTTTGTAAATCTTATCTTCTCGCCCCCACAACATTATTCTACATATATTATGTCGTCAAAATATACCTATAGATTAACATATTTCAGATGTGTACATACGTACCACATACATATGTACACCGCATCTAAAGTCAACTAACTTGTAATTAGACAGCTCTTTAAATCAGACATACCTTACAAAAAATTCGAATACATTATGCAAAAACAATAATTGATTAACTTAAGGGTACCTTATAGTAGAATTGCCTTTTTTCATGGAAATTTCACGGTGTTGGGCTCCAGGTTTTTTAATGCGTTAGGCCATGGCATAAAAGCATCTGTCAGTCGCAGTGTATGTCAAAAAATGGTGAACAGAAGTATAAAAAGTAAACATTCTAATATCCCGTGAATTATTTATTTGACGAAACATTTTCAGTGTTTTTATTGGAATTTTATCTCTTTGTAATTTTAATTTATATCAGTGTTTTAATTTTTATCAAGTTATAATATTATTGATTAAAATAAATGTAGTTAGTGTCAGGACACTCATCAGGACGAAGAGATGGGTACGTCTCAAAACCGGTAGACATAAAAACTTGGGAAGTGGTTAAATAATTATATTCAATAACGTTAATTTAATTGCTTGATCACAAAGTTAACGCTTTGAACAGAAATATTTTTTGAATTTTTTTTTATTTTACGTTTTACATAACACTTTTTTAAATAATATGAATACCTCACGGAGCATAACCCGTGTCGAAGCATTTACTTACAAGATATAGTATTATATACTTATGGTGTCTAAAAAACATATAAAAAATAACATATTACAACAGAGATGAAGAACATTTAAGAAAAGGTAATATAAAAGTCCAGGTATCTACAGGGCTTCTGACCTGTCAATGGCTGGTTTAAGTGGCCACTTTACACACTGTGTAACATTTACCATTTTGCCTATATTTGAACATCTATATTTCTTCAATTCTTTCATTTGTTGATGTTTGTGAAATTAAAGAGCTGAAACCTTTATTTATGCAGGTGAGATTCAACGAATTGAATTATTTCACCTACATACTAGGCAACGCCTGAAAATATTATTTTTTCAATTTCTATACTTCTTCATGGACCAGGTAATTTATCAACAATATTTTGAGTTTGTCCAAATTTTTGTAGACAAAGACTGGATTCAACTCCCTGGGGAGCTGTTTATATAAACATATTACAACAGGATGAAGAACATTTAAGAGAAGGTAATATAAAAGTCTCCCCAGGGAGTTTAATCCAGTCCTTGTCTACAAAAATTTGGACAAACTCAAAATATTGTTTATATAAAAAATACATTAAAAATAATACATATTATTCATTCATAAATCCACACAGATATATATACATAAATAATAGTAAGAAAAAAAAAGAAGAAGAAAAGAGATATTACATTTAACCAGAAGCCTCTGTCAGCTGCCAGCTCCTATAAGTCTGCCCATGTCAGTTTACTGTCTCGTAGGTCTGACATAAACTAACAACGAATAGTCAGCAGCGGAGGTCAAGGAGATCTTAATACCTTGAAAAGTTGGCAAGCGTGGTTAAGGCTCTCAGGAGGCATCCGCAGTACATGGCTCAGCCAATCGTATAGCCTTCGCTTGACGACAATTGTCACCAAAGTTTGCTGCGTCCGTTCCTATATTACTTCATTCTTACAAAGACAAACTGCTATTCATCCAAGATTCTTCTGAGACTCAACATTTTGCTGTTTTGGGTCCTAGTGCGTGCCACGATTCGCATCCGCAGAAAATACGTGTTATGTTATATATGTTATTTAGTTTTTACTGAGTGAATATCCGTTTGAAATAAAGTTATAAATATATTTGTTTGTACATTTGTATAAACCACTTTAATTTTTTTTAAATTACACTTCGACCGGTTTCGAGGTTACTACCTCATCGTCAGGAATTTAACTAACTTATAATTACACGCGTTGCTATTTATATAATAAAATATTGTATGAAAGAGACAGAAAATTGAAAGAAAGAGAGAGAAAGAAGATAAAAAAAATCATAAAGGGAATAGTTTTAAAAGAGGACTCAAAGTTACATTTAATTGATTATTTATTATTTGAAGTTTTTGATAAATGGATGTACTAATTTCTAATCGTTCTAAATTATCTAAACGAAAACCATTTTTATTGACATGCAAAATTTCTACACCCGTTTCTTGATTAAATTCATGGTTTTTGGATATAAATAAGATGATTTGCGAATTTTGAAAAATTATTATGACTCAGACATTTTATATGTTCTTTGATTCTAACTTTGAATTTACGTAAAGTTTTTCCAATATAGATATTTGGGCAATTTAAACAATTTAATTTATAAATTCCCGAATGATTTAATTTATCATCCTTATCTTTACAATTTGTTAATATTTTACCTATGTTATTATTAGTATAAAAAGCTGGCCTAATATTGTTAGGTAAAATTTGTGCTATATTATTAGAAAATGAATTAATGAACAAAATTCTACGCCAGTTCTCATTTTTATTGGAAATATTTTGGGAACTGTATAAGTATTTTTTCCTATAGTTTAATTTAAGTTTTTTATTCAAAATATTGTCAATGACCGTATCTCAACCGTAGACCGTACCTCGAAACCGGTCGAAGTCTAATTAAAAATAATTAAAGTGGTTTATACAAATTTATAAACAAATAAGTGTAAAATGTCATACCACAAAGTGAAAAATGTTTTTGAAAACAAAGAAATAATAAATATATTTTAATTTGTATGGACTATGATATTCAGCTTTATTGAAAAGTTATTTTTATAATAATTGTATATAAAATTGAAATATAGCATAGCATTGAACATTCGAATAACATTTTGATTAAAGTTTTATGATTATTTTTGTAAGAGATATTACTTTGATCCCCTTTCTAGTAGAGAATTCCCGATTAAGTAGAGAATTTTTTCGTTTTAAATTATGTTATTTATAGACTGAAAACTAAATGATGTTATTTATTCATGAACTTGGCAATAGTTATTCCCACGTATCGGATATTTTGGGTGTAGGGTATTGTTTCTATAGAACTAACCTTTTGAACTTTTCGAAGATGGTGAATGGTAATTATATTTATTTATTTATACATTTCAAAATAACTACAATTTTTCGTTCACTTTGCCCACCTCTATGAAACATAACTTACGATTTTCTTGTTATACTACTTTAAAATATTTTATTATTTTATTTGCTTTTTCATTTATTTTTAAATTGTTTAGACTTTCTACTGAATATGTTATATAATTTTTAGGTTATTTTTTTTTAATCTTGCGCAATTTTTACGTTAAATTTTTTTATAAATCTTAGGTAGAAGGGAATTTATGTTTTTTTATTAAAAAAATCTTAAGCCAAATATGTTAGTATTATAAATTTTTGTAAAAGGCAGATTTGCCGTTTATGTTAATAAAATAAAAATAAATAAAATAAAATGAATACTTTTTTTAGGTTTTTATGAACTCTTCACATATAAAAAAAAAATGTTGCTAAAATTTGTACTGTCAGTGAATCGCAAAATAAAAGGTTGTAATTTTGCCAATATGATAAATGTACAAAAAAAAAAGAAAAACCTGCCAAAACCCAAAATATTTAAAAAAAACATTTGTTTGTTATAATTTTAAGACGTGACACAGCATCGTAACGCGCGGATGTTTTTGGCACAGTAAGGTAAGGGTTAATGCATTCTCGTATAAAAAATGTAAAAGTTATTTTACACCAGACAAACTCATTTCATCAGGGAGCGAAGGTATATGCAAATAAAAAAATCACTTAACCTTGTGCGTACTTTCAATGACATCTTAAATGTTTATTTAGATGATTAAGTCTTTAGTTTTGAGTTAAAACCCAGACAGCAACGCTTTGAATATGCAAGTCTAATATCAAATCATGATTCCAGGTATTTACGAGTGAAAGTTTACACGAAATGTCTGTAAAATTGTTTTTATAACTCTTTGTGTTTATGATTTGTTTTATAATTGCCAGATTTAAGCGTAATTTGTTTATGGATAAAAATAAGTTATATATAACTGGACGATAGTTTCGACAAAATTTTGTTTTTAGACAAGTCTGAACAAAAAAATCAGCCAATGTCAAGTCATAAGCCTTGTAAATGCTTAGACATCTATAATCCCTGCTTCCTCTCTGTTGCAAATAATGTCAACGTCAAGCAGTATTAAATTTCGACGTCACCCTTTTCTTGGAAAACATTTTCATTTTGAGTACGCAAATATAAGGAATATTTATTTATTTATTTTACACTTTATATACATATATATATAAAGGCGGGCACATTCTCTTACAATATTTTTTTTCCACCTATACAAACAGCTCAATTTGGGAAAAGTACATGGACGTATTCTAAGGAATCATACTGAGTCTTAAAATTTTATACAAAATTGAAAACAAAAATTAACCAAAAAAATTTAAATAACACTATGCTATTAAGATAGGAGAGGAGATCGAAAGGAAAGAATAAGGAGAAAGGAACAACTCAAATATATAACTTATGACATTTCAATCTAGATTTAAATGTAAATAAAAAACCGGCGTCTCTAACATTAGTAAATAGATAATTCCACAATCAAGCGTTTAATTTGATTTTCATTGTTTTTATTAAAAGCAATTAATTTGTCAAAATATAAAGAAGCAGAGATAATTTTTTTTTTCGATATTTTCCCAACATATAGTTATACATTGTTCATCGAGCTGATCCATTCATCCATTTTTTCTCAGATTTTATTGATTCCCCGACATTTTTATGTTTGGTCTAAAGGATATTTAAACGATCATGCATTCATTTAGACATAATATCTTAAGAAATAACATATTTAGATAAATTATATTTTTGTATTACAAAAGAGATAAAAAGCATTTGAGAATACAAAAGTCTTGGCATATACAGGGCTTATGACGAGTTATTGGCTAGTATAAGTAGCAACTTAACACAGTGCGTAATTTTCACCATTCTTTTTAGTATATAAATAAAGACGAGTGATACTTTAATCCACAAGTTTGGAATATCCAGTGGCCGGTTTCATCGCTTGCGCGACGTCTTCGAGACTGGTTTTGTGGATTAAAGTATCACTCGTCTTTTATTTTTATAATAAATTACAATGAACTTCCATCAAGAATTTTCACTTACAAACTTAAATGTTTCACCATTCTGCCTAAGTTTAACATCCAAATTTCTTTAATTCACAAATTGAAAATCCTGCTTTTATTAATGATTATTAAATCTTTGAATATGAACACTTGTCGACATTTCCATGTCTACCGGTTTCACGATGTGCCCGTCTCTTTGTTAGGACACCAATTAAACTAACATGGGATCCCATTACAAGTATTCTGGATAGACCTAGAAATTATATAGATGAATATCTTCAAATGGTATGTTTTCTAGCATGCATCTTTGTTGCATTACCTTTTAAAATAAAATATAATAAATCAAATAACTTTCCTAGTCATAAAAAAATCCTTAACACCTTAACCATTGACAGGTTGGTCCTCTATGGAATGTGAATTAGTCTATGTTGACTCTGTCTAAGGTAATTATCCGGGACATAAATATTAATTCTCCACATAAATTCAGGGTTGTTGACAATACCGTGCAATATTCGAAAAGAATGCGTATTTAGTACTCTCTTTAATTTCGAATGATAATTTTAGACCAATTATGTTTGTAATGACTTATAAACAGTAAAATTTATTCCCTTGATCTACTTAAAAGGTCTTTATTTCATGTGCCATCTAGACCGACAAGACAAAGTCGTCTGTTTTACAGACAACGGGTCAACTAACTATTTAAAACTATATGCAATATCTAGAATATGCAAGCACTTTTGATATGCCGAGGTTAATATTACCATAAGAGTGAACGTAAATTTAAGTAAAAAATCATAAAAATATTGAGAGAAACACATGTTTGAATAATTTTTATTATTGTGTACATCTATTTTATTTGTGATTTTTTAATTTCTTTTTAAATTAAATAATTAGATTTTTTTTTGATGGATGTTCTACACTAACTTAAAAAAAAAAGTTAGATAAATAAATAAAAATAAAATAGTTACACATCCCTTCTGGTCTTTAAGGCAGTAATCGGCTAAAATAAACGAAAAATGAAGAAATTATACGATTTTGCCATTTTTGAAAATGAATGTTTCTTTAAAAATTGCGAAATAGTAAAAATTAAAAAACATTATTCAGATAAAAACTATAACTTTTAAAGGTATTTCTATAAATGTTATTACTTTTCCAATGCCATTTCAAATTTAGACTTAACTTTGGGGCCTCAATTCTCATATAGAAACATATTGAACTTAAACTAATTTTATTGATTTAAAGATAATAAGTTAAAAATGAAGATAGCGGAATTATTATCTTAATTTTTTGTTTTTGAAAAGTAATACAAGCATTTTAAATCACAAATATTTTAAATTATTTCAACAGAGAGGGAAAAAAATTCTGAGAAGGAATATGGGAGTCTAGGCATTTACAGGGCTTATGACCTGTCATTGGCTGGTTTAAGTGGCCACTTTACACACTATGTAACATTCACCATTCTGCCCATGTTTGAACATCCACATTATCTAAACTCTTCCATCTATTGACTTTTGTGAAGTAAAAGAGCTGAAACCTTTATCACGTGGGTGAAATTCATCCGGCTGAACCAAATCACCTATTAGACAACGCCTGAAAACAATTTTCCATTTTTTATACTTCTTCTTTTACCAGGTAGTACTATTCAACAATGTTTAATTATGTCCAAATGCTTGCAGACTGGCTGGATTTCCTCTCTAGGGAGTTATTCATTTGGAAATTTATTTCAACAGAGAGGGAAAACATTTTTGAGAAGGGAATATAGAAGTCTAGGCATTAACTTTTCCCTCTCTGTTGAAATAAATTTAAATATGAACAACTCCCTAGGGAGGAAATCTAACCAGTCTGCAAGCATTCGGACATAATCAAACATTGTCACAAATATTTCAGTTATATAAAAGTTTTAAGTATATTTTTTATTAGAAATATCTTAGAATTTTTTTTTTTCATCTTATGTTGCGCGATTTTTAAAGAACATTCATTTTGAAATGGAAAAATCGTAGAATTTCCTTATTTTTCATGCGTTTTACCCGAATACAGTATTAAACTGTTGGAATCAAACTGTTGTACCCCGAGAAACTTGATAGAATCATTTTTGTAGCAGTATATTTAAAACAACAGCGAGTTCCAATGCTTTCCATAAATATTTGTTAAAAAAATATCGGACATCAAAGTAGAAAGCTATAAAATGCAAAAACATTGTAAATAAAACAAAGAATTTTTACCTTTTTTTTCAATCAGTTTTGTGATACTTTGAAAGCTTCAAAATCGGTTACCGAAAGTTTAAAAGTTATTACAAAATGGGGGAATGATTTAAACGAAACTTTTAGAAAAAGGGGTTTATAAGCTGTCACCAGCTAGTTTTCCTTCCACAAATTTCATAAAAATATTTCCCGTAGGAAAAAAATAAAGGTCTTTGCCAGTGTAAACCTGCTTAGTTATTAAATTTAGAGAAACCTTTATGACTTTCAAAAACCAGAGAAAACAAAATGAAAAATGTTTGTTTCTGCGTTAAACGTTTACTTTGATGGTGAAAAAACCTATATAAATATACAATTATTTACACACGACTATTTTTTCAGTTGCAGAGCAAGCAAAACTGAATTTTTTAAATAATTTTCAAAAGCTTCATTCATATAGTACTGCGATTTTTATTTTTTTATTTTAAAGGCTTGTCAGCAGGTGGAAAAGAGAGAATTTAGAAGGAAATGATGAAAAATACACCACAATACTGCGGCTGATTGAAAAAAAAAAAGTTTTGTTTTTTTCCTGCAACTGGCGGGTGCATTTATTAATCTTCTGAGATTTCTAACCTCTGCCTACTACGGGAAACCGACGTGATGATTTGTTTTTTGTTTATTTTTATTTTATTTTGTTATTAAATTTATAAAAAATACTGTAATGGAGTAGACTTATGTAAATAAATTTAAAATAAGAAAACCCAGAATTTGCTACCATTTGTGTTGTTTGCAAAATGGTCATGAGGAAAAATAACAATATATGACAAAGGCCTTCCATATAATTTGCCAAACTCACAGTTATGAAACGAAACTGAAAAATAGAACATTAAAAAAAATAACTCGATTATTGACGAAAACATTGTTTTTTTATATATACGAGCAAACCCGATAGGAAAATACACGGTTTTTATAACGATTTTTCGGGTATGAGGAGGGAGTACTTTAATGAGATTGCTAACCGTTTTGATTTCTAATTATTTTTTTTTACATACAAGCATATAATATTTATATATATAAATATATATACATCATTAGTAAGGTGATTAGTCCTAAGTTTCAGGATCCAGTCCAATTATAATTGAATACTACAGTTTTAACAACTTTTTAAATAAATATTTCGATTCCAACCAGCCAAAAATCAAATCGAGGACCTCAAAAATGGTGGGCAAACGCGCCAATTACTACACAACAACGTAAACGAATATCCACTCGACTTTTTTTGGGATTTTTACGTGAGAGCAGCCATCAAGAACACTCCTCAAGGTTTCATTTAATAGCCAATCAGCTATTTGCTTTACAATATGATCCAATTAATTCAACATTATTTTAAGTTAGTTCTAATGTTTTAGACAAATACTAGATTTATTCCTCAAAAATGTTAATCAAGATTGATAGTTTGAACTGAAACGGAGTGCTTCTTTAGGAAGTAATTTGAGGCATTTACATGCATAGTATATGAGAATATTAGGTATAAGGTGGTTCGATTTCATAACTAACATTGAAGTCCAAGAACGAACGCAGCAGCCTCCTAATACAACCGTTTTTAGGAAACGGCAAGGACCTGGCTTGGACATGTGCTGCGCACGCTTTGGGAGAACCTGAACCTAAGTTATATATGAGAATTTGTTGCCCCTTTTTTACACCTGCGGGCTCCCACCGTTCTGAAAAGCCGTTGATGACGATCTTACGGCTTTATTCGGGAAACTAAGGGGCATGGGAGGAGGCGAGAGGACTGGCTGGCGATCGGGTCTTCTGGATGCATCTGGTCAAGTCCGCATGCTGCACTAAGGTGCAAATGTGAAAAAAGGAGAAGAAGATAATATGACACGTCAGTCACTGGTTTAAATTACCACTTTACTAACTACGTAAATTTATCAAAAAGTTAATAATTTTTACAAATGGCAAGTTGTGGAAATTCAATTATACTCGTATTGGCCCAGTTTTATACTTTTTTCTATGTGTTTATGTAAAAATTGCTAGTAATTTGTTATTGTTTCTAAATATAAATAAAATAAATTACGTCAGAGCAGGAAACAAACCTCGAACCACTAATCCGGCATTAACTGTACAACTATTAAACTAGAACTACACTGTTTTTTTATTAATTATTCACTAATATAATACGATTTTTTATTGTGTTTAATTTTATACTGGCATTGAAAATTGTACGTTTTTTTATACTCATTTGGCAATGACTTACATAAACAATGAAATCGGCCTGTTAATTATCGGTGAAGTAAATATTCTTCAAATAACGCTTCAGTAACTCTATGATAGATTGACAAACTTTTGTCTGGAATTCAAGTATCCAAATCTTGAAAATGACTATGTACAGTACATAATGACTTTGTAGTTTTGAACAAGAAAAAATATGTAATACTAGCAGACAACCGTGCTAGTAAATTTGGTTTCGTGAAATTTGCCCTCCGGAACTCGTTTTATCGGATCTACAGGCCTCAGTTGATTAGGATTTTGGCCACCTAAAAACACCGGTATTTTTGGCCTCAGAATTTATTTCTTGCTTTTAAAGGAGAATCTCTCACTCAAAATAATGCTACCAAAACAACACAAAAAAAACATATTAAAGATCTCTTCACAACTTTAAAGATTTCAGCTCTTTAATTTCACTAAAATCAACAAATGAAGAATTTAAGAAATATGGACGTTCAAATATTAAAAAAAAAAGACTGTTACACTGTGTGTAAAGTGGCCACTTAAACCAGCCAACGACAGATCATGAGCGCTGTAAACACCTAGATTTCCACATTCTCTTCTCCAAAATGTTCTTCATCTCTGTTGTAATTTGTTAAAATTAAAGATCTACGCAAAAAGTTTGGTTAGTAGATAAGCGAATAAAATTTAAAAGTGAAAATTCATCTGTCAGCTGTACCGACTGTTACTTAACCGGAAATTCGGCCTTAAAGAGTCAGCCCTGCAGGCCTTAATGAATCTTTCCTCTTGGTCCTATTAAATCAGCCCCACTAATGAATCTATCTTCATGGTCTTATTGAATCGGCCCTTCGGATCTTAATTATTTAGTTTTTAGGAGCTTGGTTAATTAGAATCTCGGATGCGCTATTTTAATTATCAATAATATTAATGAAAATCAATATCAACGATTTTTTACGCTGTATAAAGTTATACATGGTTGCAATAACAATAAAAACTTACGTTTTGTTTTTAAAACTTTACAACGTTGTCGCTAACGATACAACTGAATTATTTTCGCAAATCAAAAAATAATTAAATTTATTAGCGTTTATAAAAAGATTCTGGGATTTATTTAAACTTTAACAACAAACAAAACTATTCATGAATTAAAATCGAACATATAATAATAAATTTAAGGAAAATTAAAAATATTCATAACTCATTTGAAAAAATAAGGTGAGAGATGAATATTGTAATGATAACACAAATTAATACAGAGATAATTATCTTCGTACTTATGATTATTTTTCTAAAGTACGTGCAGTATAAGGTAATAAGTAAAAAGGATTGAGATATATTTTGAAATATTTAAATCAGGTTTTGAACTTTTTGATTTGAATGTTTATTTGACTATCCGTACTTGTAATTTTAGCTGACGGGGATTAAATTACTGGGATAACAATTCGCCCCGTATAAGCAGATAATGTTTGTACTAGGAAAAATCATATTAAAAAAGGACCTTTTGCTTTATTTGTAGAATGCGACGATACCAGAAGGGCCTATGATTAGAATGATATTGATTAGACGTATAGCGTAATATTGACTATAAATATGTATAAAGTTAAATTTAAATTCAAAATCATATAGTCTCACACCAACAGTTATGATTTCAATCATTTTGAAGTAAGTTGAATGTTTTTTGTTTAAAATATTTGAATTAGTGAATCTAATTCAGACATTCGCCTTGTAATAAAGCGGTTTGTTTATGGTATCTTGTATCTAACAATATACAATGAAAACTTTTAAGTTTGTAAGTGAAAATTCTTGATGGAAGTTCATTGTAATTTATTATATAAATAAAACACGAGTGATACTTTAATCCACAAATTTAAATTTAACCCATAGAAAATTTGTTGATAATGATCCTGAGGATAAGGATAACTTTATTTAATTTACTTACATATAACTTTGAATTATGTATCCTTACCTCTGTTCTGTATAAAAACATTTAACTTTTTAATAAAGATACCAGTCTCGAAGATGTCGCGAAAGCGATGAAAACGGTCACTGGATATTCCAAATTTGTGGATTAAAGTATCACTCGTGTTTTATTAATATAATAAAATATACAATTAAGTTTATTGTATAAGCTTTATAAAGTATAGGTATCTTAACGGTACATAATATATGCAATGTATACAAAAATGTAAAGCAACACATAGCACAAAGCAAATAATAAACATTGTATCTTGATGAAAAACGAGTTGATTTAACTAAATTGGCAGGCATTTTTTGTGTATTTTTACTATAAAATATGGCCATTTGAAATACTAATTTTTCATTGTGTATTTTTCACCTGCCTGTGGAGTGACGTAACCAGCGTTGCAAATTGCGTGTTATATATTATCTCGGCAACTATTGTGAATTTAAAGACGGATTTTTTTATAATCTTCACATACTTAGGTATCTATGATCACTTTAAATTAAACATTTTGTGGGTCAGGATCTTCGAAAAGGACAAAATATTCATTACTTCGAAACAAATGTATAAAATATTAATTTGAGAGAAAAAGATATAGTCTAATTTGATCAAGCGAGACACACGTATAATTTTTATAAAGCTAGGGTTTCCTAGGACAGCGGTGCCCGTATCTTAACGGCCGTAGTGAACGGTGATGCGGTGGACAGCTGTTGTAACGGTGACTAGAGAGTGGTTTCCCTGGAAAACGGTGTTTAATGGTGTTGATAACACCGTTTTCCTAGGAAACCACTCTATAGTCAACGTTACGACGGCTGTCCACCGCATCACCGTTCACTACGGCCGTTAAGATACGGGCACCGCTGTCCTAGGAAACCCTAGCTTAAGATAAAAAGAGAGAGTGATTATAAGGCAATCATTACCTAACTTCAGGTTATCTAAGGATAACTTAAGGTAACCTTAGGTTACCACATATAGTTAAAATGCAAAAACGTTTATAAAACATACTTTTGTGTTAATGAACGTTGCTTTTTTAGATACTATATTAAATTTTTGATATATTTTAAATCAACACGTTTGTTTGCCTTAATTTTTTGCACCATTACAGGCCAGTAGGTTGAATTATATGACAAAACACTAAGACTTGAAAAAAAACACATTTTAATTTCTGTTTTATTCCTGGGAATCGAATCGAACATTCCGTGCGTGAGTCAAGCGTCTAAACCACTACACTACCGAGATTACCTAATTTCTAACTTTCCACACCTAATGGTGCAAAGGGCACTACATTGGTTCACCAACCGCAATCGTTTTTGGCTTCATGACGGTACAATGATAACGTATTCGTTTATTATTATTTTAGGATTTACTAAATATCTGCTGAGACTTTAAAATACTCGTGTGTAAAAACATTCAGATCGAAAAATGTTGTTAATAATTTATAGCCATCGGTATTATAATTTTTATATTAGTTACAGGCCCAGTCACTGCCTACAATAGTGACACGTATTAATTTTTTAAATTTTTAAATGACGTATTTCAGTGTAAGCTTTAATTTGCTGATGCAGGGCTTATTACTTCCCCGAAATTTGATGCCGGTTAGATCAAGACTACGAAGTGATAGGTTCAAAAGTTATTAAGGCCTTTGTGTTTAAATGTGTTTACCTTTTTTAATGATAAGCCAATGTATTATTTTATGCACCTACCTTATGTATATGCAAATATATCTACAAACCAGGCAGCTCCGCTGACAAAAAAAGAAAAAAAGTTTTCAATCAGTTATGTATTTTTGAAGGCGCATTTTAGAAAATTATGCATGAATATTGATTTCAATTTGACTTAAAATTAAAGGATGTATAACTTTTGAGTAAATTATTTGATTTTGCCTATGTAAGTACTTTCTCTTTACCAGCTTTTTAAGTCTGATTTTTTAGATCACCTGAATAAATCCATACCATAAATTATGCTGATAAAAAGTTAAAGATTATAAGTTTTAAGTCGAAATAAATTCAATATTGCGTATAATCACTTTTGTAAAGCGTGCTTGAGATATTGTTTTACAAAACGGCTAAGTTGTCCATTATAATTATCCTAATTAATACTAAATGATCTATTGAGGGAGCGCAAGCGAGTAGTGGAGAATCTGTAAATATTATAATACCAAAAACAAATCTTATTATTTTGTGAGTCGCAGGTAGCATTATTTTAAATCACAGATTCTTGTCTACTACATTTTTTAAAATTTCTTTGAACCACATATTACAATATTTATATATATAACCGTACTTAACTTAACCTAACCGAACTTTGTACTTGGATATTAAATACATATGAATATGTGGTTCTTTTAGCATTATTTTGAATGAAATATTCAGCTTTTTTACATTTCGATCGCAAGCTAACAAAACTTTTTGATTGAACCATCCAGTGTATAGTTCTGGTAGCATTATTTTCATAGATTCTTCTTTTTTACATTTCGATTGCTTCAAACAGAAAATAAATTCTACAGCCCACAGAAGCGAAATTCGGAAGCACGGGAGACGATCAACTGGGGTTTTGGGTGTTAATCATATATTAAGGCAATTAAATAAAGCCCAGAAGACAGAATTTACTAGTTTAGAATATTTTTAGTTTAGCAAGTTTAGAATATCGTTGCATCGGGGAAACAAGGTTTTATGTAGATTGATTTTTTTTTGAGACATGAATGTTTGAAATAAAGACATTATTCTATGTTATTTTTTAAAATTAATATTGTCTTAAAAAACTTATTAATTATTCAGGACTCTTGTTTCGCCTTGTAAGGGCATTTTCAAACGAATGAATTTTATTTGTCTTTAAAATTTTGATGCAGGTAGAATCGATATTAAAATCTAAATATAATAAAAATTAAGTTAAAAAAAATATTTTGTTTGATAGAGTCTTGTTTCTTCAATGCGATGATATGTGTCCAAGACTTAAGTCTTATCAACCAAAGTCTGGAGGTCCGATTTAATAAGCCCTGAAGTCAGAATTTTTTAGCAATTATTTCCCAGAAATTAAATTCAATTTATTGACAATATTTTGAGTTTGTTCAAATTTTTGTAGACATGGAGTGGGTTGAACTCCTTGGGGAGCTGTGAAAATTAACATATTACAACAGAGATGAAGAACATTTAAAGAAAGAAATATAGATCTACAAAAATTTGGACCAACTAAAAATATTGTTGATAAATCCACCTAGTCCATGAAGAAGCATAGAAAGTGAAAAAATAAAAGTTTCGTTCGTTGCGTAGTACATAGGTGAAATAATTCAATTAGATGAATCTTACCCGCATACATAAAGGTTTCAGCTCTTTAATTTCTCAAACATCAATAGATAAAAGAATTAAAGGATTATAGATGTTCAAATATGGTCAGAATAGTGAATGTTACACAGTGTGAAAAATGGCCACTTAAACCAGCCAATGACAGATCATAAGTCCTGTAGATGCCTAGACTTCCATATTACCTTCTCAAAAATGTTCGTCATCTCTGTTGTAACTTTCAACCTGTTTCATTTATTTTTCATTTGCGGATAAAAAAGAGAAAATATAATTGTAATATTATGCTTTTGCAGAAAAGGTTTGCAACGGCTTCAATCAGTATTGAAATGTTACGAGCGGCATATAAAAGCGTGATGCAATACGTAGCGATCGTACTTTTGAAACTTGACTGACATTTTAGCGAGACTATTCGCTTCCATAGTCAGTTTCAATATCAAGATTGTGAAGTGCGTTTGCCTAAAATTTATAAAATATCCATCCGCATTGAACCACACAAAAATGGAATTCAGAATATTAAATCTTATATCTTTAAGCATGGTTATAGTTTTCTGTTTCTTTCCAAGTACAAGCGCTAAAAGTATCGAAGAGAAATGTAGAAATGTCGATTTTCTCGAAGGTTGTTCGGTTTTAAAGGGACTTACGATCAAGTCGCCCGGGGGTACCGTTGTGAATAATTCTAACTGCGATGTTCTTCTTCCGAAAAAAGTGTTCGAAAAGGAACCAGGAATAACATTAGCTTCGGCTGAAGACGTAAGTATCCTAACTCTTGAATTTAGGGCTTGTAAAAAGGTTCTCGTGTAGTTTTATCGAATCTAGAAGTAGAATAAATGCGCTTAAAAAACTTTCAACATAAAGTTTACTGTCTTTTTACGGAGAATTTAAGTAAAAAATCACAGGCAAAGTACTTGTGTATACAAAAAGTACGTATTTTTAATAAAAAATCTTTAAATTTTATTACTTTCTTTTCAATGTGATGTAAAGTTGAGATTACTTATTCGTTGATCGTAAAAAAAATAATCTCCATTTCAAAAAACCTATTAACAATATTTAAAGCAGCATGTTAAAAATTTTGTAAAAAAATACTAGATATGAATATTTAGTGCGTCTAGTAAGTACTCAGACCAGCCATTGACGTTACGAGCCATGTAAATGGAATATTTCATTTGTTTTGAGAAGTTTCTCTACCTTTGTAAATATATCTGTGCGTTACGTTGTATTATTTAATGTAAGTAATATGTAACTGTTTGAATTATTACATGAGTACATGCTAAACCGTAATTTCATTAAAAATAATTAAAATGCTGTGTTTTAAACATCAAAAAAACTCAAAAGTAGCAACGTTTTGTTGGGAGGATGAATAAGTTGAAAAACCATTTGTTGTTTTGCCTTTTTTTCTTAATTTCCAATAAAATATTTATTTTTTACCATTCTGGATATAATGTTTTCAGTATGTTTAAACAAAACACGAAACTTCTGAGTTTTGAGAGTAAGTGCTTGAGAAGACTATTAGGTATAAGATGGTTCGATTTTATAACAAACATTGAAGTCCGAAAACGGACGCAGCAGCCTCCTATAACGATCGTCTTGAGGATGCGGTGGTGGTCCTGGCTCAGACACGTGCTGCGCATGTCTCAGGAGAACCTAAACCCAAGTTGCCTCTTCTTTAAACCTGCGGGCTTACGCCGTCCTGGAAGACTTTATTCGGTGGAATAAAGGGGAGCTGGATTGACGTGGGAAGAAGCGAAAATGCTGGCTTGCGATAGGGTCTCCTAGAGGCAACTGGTAATGTCCACATGCTCCACTTAGGAGCGGATGTGGAAAAGAAGAGAAGAAATGTTTGTAGACAGGTTTACCGCCTAGGGAGTGATATAGATCTAAATTGATCTCTTTAACGCCTTTTTTGACAGGTTATAAGCCGCCCTGTAAATGCGAAAATTTCGATTTTATCCCCTTGCAAATGTTTTTTCTATTTGTTGTTATAAATTTTGAATATATCCTTAGTTTGATTTTTTTACAACTTTTATATAATCATCATATAATTTTGTTTTAGGGAAAATTCTACACATTTATATTTGTGGATCCCGATGTCGAAGACAAATCTTCTGGATTGGTGTTTTTACATGCCCTAAAGTCAAATATTAAGGTAAATACTATTTCTCATTTCATTAAAGAGTGTACTTACGTAATAAAAATAAATAATTCACTTTCTTTTACGAAATGTAAATTACATAATATAATAATAATATTGACTTTACATATTTTAATGTAAGGAAAATCTTGATAATGTAGTAAATTAATCGAATTTCCATTCATGAGAAAATTACTTTCATAATTATTTGTATCTGTATAAGTAGATTGTATAGATAAAAAAACATGTATCAATTATGTTATTTAATTAATCAATGAAAAAAAATATTTAAAAAACAAAATCCAAATCATACAACATTATACAGCGATAATTTTTAACCTTTAAAGGACCACTTTCATAAAATAGTTGAGTTTTAAAAGTCTAATGTTAAATAGTTGTTGCTTTTTTGTCAAGATGTGCAAAACGAGTTGTTAAATTTGACTTTTTCCTTCAAACTCATTTGTTCATTTTAAAAACGCGACAATTATTTGAGTTATTATTTTTATGCAACTGGCCCTTAGACGGTACTTAAAAAAATAAGACTTAGCTCCGCATTATTCAAATAAGGAAAAATACATTTTTTAATAATATTTAAGTATATACCAGCGACAAATATAATACTACAAAACTCACGGGGGACATGACGTGTGACGTAAATATGGCGTGATGCCACAGCAAACCATCTTATATGTGCATGTTTTAAAACCCAAAAAATATTAATAAAAACTTGTTAAATGTTAATCATTAGAATCGTAAAAGTTCACCCTAAATATAAAACACATTTGTATAATTATTCCCAATATATAAAAATACAGTATTACTAATGGCATTGCCTTTGAGACATAATTTGGATGGTATTATTTTGATCTAAGTGTGTTGCAACAGAGAGAGAAAACCTTTTTAAGAAGGGACTATCGAAGTCTAGGCATTTACAGGGCTTATGACATATCGTTGACTTGTTTAAGTAGCCTTTTTACACACTGTGTAACATTCAATGCCCTAGTAAAACATCCACATTGCCTCAACTTTTCCGTCTGTTGATTTTTGTGAAGTAGAGGAACTGAAACCTTTATCACATGGGTGAGATTCATTCAGCTGAACCAATTCTCCTACGAGGCTACGGCTGAGATTTTTTCTCCAAATTTTGTACTTCTTCTAATATAACTATTATTCCATTAATTTATTAATTTGAAATGAAACACATTGTAAGTTGTACCTTTTGAGAGTTCAACATATTATAACATAATTAGTTTTAGAACACCTGAAATATTAAACTTTTATCTGGTTAAAATTACAAACTGTTTTATTTTAAAACAAATCAATATGTTTTTCCGCAAAGTAAATGCTGAAACAATAAATATCACATATTATTGGTATTTTTTTGTTTAAAATAGGGACTATTATTTTAAAGATAAAATTATTTTCACACCTTCTTCTTCTTCTTTTGTTGCTCCTGCCGGAGGTTGGTTACCATAATTCAGAACTCGTCACAATCCTAGGCCAGCCTAATCAGCGCTGCTGCATACGGCACACCGAACCACTCTCATACCCTACCGGTCCTTTTTCCATCTTTTCTTTCACCATAAGTTGGAGACGGGCATATTTCTCATTGCAAAATATAAAATTAAAGTACGAGGCTATCCTTTTTTTTCCCTCTCTTTATTCATTATGATTAAAACCGAATCATTGGAGACACGATTAGTCCACAAGATTTGCAGCATTCTTCTGCACAACCATAGTTCGATGATTTTGACATCTTTTGACTTAAATTTGATTTTTATTTGACCGCATAACCAAATATTGCACGCAACTACACTGGATCAGTATCAGGCAGAGAAAAATAATTCATATTCCATACTTTTTTCACAGTATTTTAAATAATCCCGATTCGCCTGTTTATCTGAGAGAGCTCTTCCAACCTCTGTTGGAAGACCCCTTTCTTGATTCTGTCGATAATGCTTGTCTCAACCTTACACAGTTCACGGATCTCTACATTTGTGCACTATCATACATTCGCCTGAGGGATCGCATTTCGACAGCATTTTACCCACTTTCATCATCATTTTAGAATTCCATACTTTGCTCTTATACGTAAGAGTTGGCATTAGAACTCCATTGTGAACTGCTAGTTTAGCCTCCCGCGTTAAACATTTGCTTGCCAAAGTAGATTTCAGTGCACCGTTCACCCTGTTCCCGGCAATCACCCTCCTTTCACTATCTTTCTCAGTCTTTCCATATAAAGTATTATTACTAGGGCACACATAAGAATATGTTTATATGTTTCTTATTCTCATATTTAAAAATAAATAATGAATATACCACAAATATCTAAATTCTATGTCATTACCAGTAAAACTAAAAATCAAGATCGGTGTTTTGTTTTGTAATAAAAATATTGGAATATCAACAATATGTTTATGTACCACTGATTTTCCTAAAGTAAACGATTTAGATAGCTTAGAAGAAATTTTCTTAAGGCAATATGCCCGCCCTTATCAAATGATAAATATTTTTCAATTTTTATCACAGCATAAATAATGCTTTTTATTTCAAAACGTAAACTTGAATTTTTTTAGGGAGTGAGGCTTTATTTTCTTATTTTTGAAATCTCAAATCATTATTATTCGTTCCTATATGGTAAATATTGCCGTAAGCCATTGAAATTTACATTTCCTTTCAAAACAGTATTATATTTGTGTTTTGTGATTTTTGGGGTTGTTACACAAAAATGTTTTATACAATATAGAAGTAACAAAATAATATTATTTTTTTATGTTCATTCGCACGACTGATTATCTTACATTTATGTAACAAAAATGATCAAGAAACACTAAAATTGGTTCACCGATGCAGTGCCCTATGCACTATTTGGTTTAGAAAGCGAATGATGATGGTAGTGATAATATTCTTCTGAATTTTAGTTTGAATTTTTTTTAAATCTTGATATTCTTTATAGGTTCAAGATATTTCTAGGTATAATATTTTTTTCTCAATATTTTTACAACTTTTCATATTTTTATTTTTATACCGCTTATCTTTTCACACTTCTAAATTTGTAAATAACTTAATGACTTAACTCTACAACCTTGTATATTAATGTATTTTTCAACTAATTTGAATTAAATTAAATAAATACTTTGTCTTTTCCTATATTAAAAGGTTCGTAATAAAAAATAATTAAAAATATTTTTGGTGCCAAAGTTAAGCGATTTCTGGTACTTATCATCTGGAACTATTGCTATTCAAATAAAAACAATATTATGTTTGAAGTCATAACCTAACTTGACTAGCAATAAAAACTTGTAACACTAAGCAACTTTCTCTCGTAAATGGCATTTGCTCACCGGTACAAGCTGGCTGGTTGACTCAAATTTAACCCATTACGGTACATTTTACAAAATATAATCTTCAACAATATTATTATTAAATAGGTGCGAAGGTTTTCACGGTCACTGTTATCAATATTATGTATCTTTTTTGGGTGATACCGTGTATGTTGGATTTGATCCGACGTTTGCAACAACGTTTGGGACTGTGGGAAAAATAAAAGACCATTTAGTAAAACCAAAAGATAAAAATCCTCTGGAAACTGAAGCCGTGTACAAACTAAGTTGCCAAGGATGTGAAAAAGTGTATATTGGACAAACAGGGCGCACAGCAAAGATGAGAATTGACGAACACAAAAGAGCGTGTAAACTTGGACATCCAGACAAATCCGCAATAGCGGAACACTTTATAGACACAGGACATTTTTTCGCCTTTGAACCAAAAATTCTACATAAAACTAGTAATTATAGTGCACGAATAATAAAAGAGGCAATTGAAATACACAGACATCCAAATAATATAAACAAAGACGACGGGCTTAAATTAAATTCAACATGGTTCCCAGCACTACATATGACAAAAACGAATAGAAATGTGCCTACTGCCGGCTGCGACACAGTACAAATTACTAGTACATAAACATAATTATTCTTTCCTACAAAACAAGAAATGTGCCTACTGCTGACTGTGACACGGTACAAATTACTAGTACTTAAACACATACATTTCTCTATAAAACACACAGTTTTCCCTGAAGATGGCTCCTGCAATGGTAGCCGAAACGTCGGATCAAATCCAACATACACGGTATCACCCAAAAAAGATACATAATATTAATATTATTATTACACGCCTAATATAAATGATAACTCGATGGCTGCTCTCCGGAAAAAGGAAATCTAGTGGAGAAACGTCTGCCTCGTAGTGACGTTGTTTGCGCGTTCGCCTACCATGCTTGAGGTGCCGGGTTCAATTCGAGAGAAGGCTGACATGAAATATTCGTTTTCAAAGGTGGTTTGCAATAAAGAATTTCATTACGCGGAGGGCTTTGTCGGATATTGTAATTTATGCTCATGACCATATTGCAAACACGAATGATAAAACTATATTTCAACAATGTTTTGAGTGCGTCTAAATGTTTGCGAATTGGCTGAATTTCTTCCCTAGAGATTTATTTAGATCCATTTTTTTTTGCAACAGAGGGGAAAACATTTTCGAGAAGGGAATATGGAAGTCTTGGCATTTACACACTGTGAAAAATTCACCATTTGCCTAGTTTAAACATCCACATTTTCTCACCTCTTCCATTTGTTGACTTTTGCGAAGTAAAAGTGCGGCATGAGGTCCATCATTAGAAGCCCAGAGGGCCGATTAAATAAGGTCTAAGAGAGGTCTCTGTGGTGTAGTGGTCAGCGCATTTGCCTACCATGCAAGAGGTCTCGGGTTTGATTTCCGATGTGGTTGTGGCGTGAAATATTGTTTTAAAAGGGTTTTTTTTAATCTAGAATATTTTATGGTCCCTGGAATGGCACCGGAAGCGTAAGACTGGTCATCTTACCTCCAAGTAAAAAAAAAATCAAATTAATCGGCAACTTTTGCACCAATGCAGTGTCATATGCACCATTAGGTGCGGAAAAGAATGATGATGAAGATGAGAGGCCAAATTATATTGCTAGTTGTTTTACTTGTTTTAAAAATATTCAAATACTAGTTCCTAAGTAATTTATAATTAAGAGTTTCTATTTTAAATAAATATAAGTTAATAAATATTATTACAAATGTCTAAATCTTTAAAGATATGTACCTTATCATACTATCAAAAAATTTTAATCACACGTATTTGAGACCCTCAGTATCAAAGAGGCCAAACAATCCCATACCCATTTTCGAGAAAATTAAAAAATCATTAGCACTTTTTAATTTAAATATTTATATAAAATATTTTTACTGGATAATATTTGAGTCATTAACACTTCAATTAAATGTTGACATAGCAAGAAACGCTATTTTTACTAAGTATTATAAATGCAGTTGGCCGCTCTTGATACTATTTTTAGCGTTTGGCTATCTTTGATAATGAGGGCCTCATTTATCTATTTCTATTATCATTTATAAGGATTCAGCATAACGATTGATGTTCCTGATTTGGTCAAATGTATATATTTATATGTGCCAAATAGGCCAGTGAGGAATCATATTTATTTAAGATATTATTAAAATATCTAAGTCAAATACAACCATTGATTCTCTGTTCCCGAAAATTAACCATCTCCGGAACAAACCCACTGATATCTAAAAAATACAAGAATTTGCTGTAACTTTATCAAACTTCAAGAACCAATTAGTGTATAAATTTTGGAATAATAATTGAGTTTGTAGTATTTTCATTTGTTTTTTTTTTATGCTTCCAAATATATATATTTCATTGTATTTTTATATTAGTAAACTGTTTATAACCCTGTATACCTAAAAGCCCCCTGGGCATTAGTAAGTGAATAAATAAATAATGTTAAATGAAAAACATTGTGCTTCAAGACATAATAATCTTTTTTCTAAATGTTATAATAATAATAATTATGGATAACTTATATAGCGCCATTTTCGTAATTTAATACCTCAAGGGCGCTTTAAAAAGTGATTTTATAAAGATATAAATTTAATTTTTACTTTTTAGTTTAAGAAAAATAATGTACTTTTTCATATTACTTTTCCACCACATGCTAAGAATTTATTCAAATGATTTAGAGAACAAGTGGGTTTTAAGTTTCTTCCGAAATATCACTTCACTCTCACAATTTCTGCTGGGAGAGCATTCCATGTCGTAGGGCCTGCGACCGCAAATGCACGTTCGCCGAATTTAGTGCGCTGTTTGCGTAGAGGTAGAATAACTTTTCCTTTCGACGTAGATGTAGCTGATCTAAGCGTAAGACGTCTGTCAGCTAGTTCATCTGGAATGCAAAGTTCCCTTAGATATTCTGGAGCAGAATTGTGCAGTGACTTATACATAAGCCAACAGAGTTTGTATTCCACCCTCTGTGGAAAACGTAGCCAGTGCAATTCCCGAAGTAGTGGAGTGATATGACTGAATTTATAGATTCCAAAAATAAGTCTTGCTGCGGCATTTAGTACAGCCTGTAGGCGAGTCATTTTATTCATTGGTAGACCTGCGTAGATACCATTACAATAATCGACTCTAGACACTACAAACGCATTTATTAATTGACGGGCGGCATCAACTGGCGAATTTTTGCGTATGCATTTAATCTATCTCAGCTGGTAAAAGCATGAACTTATCGTTCTACTAATTTGAGCGTCAAGAGAAAGGTCAGAATAAAGGATGACTCCCAGTAGTTTAACGGAGGGTAAAGCGGTACTCCTTACATCGGGTAGTGCCGTATCCTGGATCAAATTCTGTCGTCTGGCTGAAGCAATCCATAGCTGTCCCGTTTAGATGGATTAAGTGTTAGTCTATTTTCAGCCATCCAGTTTCCTATTTTCTCAATGCATCCATTAATCAAATCAACAAGCACATTTCTCTCGCTCGGTTTACAATAAAAATAAATCTGCGTATCATATGCATAGCAGTGAGACCACAATCCACATTCTTTGATAATATTCTCTATATCTTTGGTGTACAGGAGATAGAGGAGTGGTTCGAGTACTGATCCTTTGGATACTTGGGGTGAGCTATTACCCTGGAACACAACTGCATATTCTCTTTCATTAAGAAATGAACTGAACCACATATGTGCCTGATCACGGATACCATAAGTTTTTTCCAGACGTTCAAGCAAAATGTTATGGTCTACAGTATCAAATGCAGCACTGATGTCCAAAAGAGCCAACAACACCAGATTACAAGAGTCTACCGCCGTTATAATGTCAGACAGCACTCTTATCACTCCTGTCTCCGTATAATGAAAACGTCGAATGCCGATTGCTTTACCGAAAATAATGAATTCTGCTCGATATAATTAACGAGCCTATGAGAAACTATTTTTTCTAATATTTTTGATACGATGGGAAGATTTGAAATAGGGCGAAAATTGGAAAAATCTTACACATCTAATTGTGAACTTTTTAAAAGTGGTGTTACATTTGCTTTCTTTATGGCTTTTGGAACAATGCTGTGCTCCATAAAAGTATTGAATAAGTCTGTTAAAAATGGAGCTAATGTGTTAATGTGTTATATTATGATAACATAATTTAGATCGCTTTAATCAAGCACATCATTTTTTTTATTATTTATTAATGGACTTAGTCCATTAAAAAAATGGCAAACACAAATCTTTATAATAAATAAAAGCATAATTGAAAAAAAATACTCATAAAGAAATTGATAGCTAGGACAAAAAACAAATAATAATTTCTACCTGAAGACAGGATTTGGTATATCTTAGTGATTGTTTATATCTAGAAAAACTTACACTCAAAAGTCTAGATCTTGTCTCGAGTTTACTAAACAATCGGGGCATTAGTGCTCGCGAGCCATGGTTTGTACTGAGCTGATCAAGAAACAGCACGGTATTATTTCGCAAGTTTTATTTATTTTTATTTTTTATTATTTTACATATTTATTACAGCAATATACAAGTAATTATTTATACAACAAATTAATTCAGTAGTAACAGTAAGCATACATATTTTTTATTTTTGCTGTTAGTTCATCTAAACTGCCTAACTAGGGATAGCTTCCCCGTTCTAAGGCAGTAAATTATGTATTTAATAATGATATTTAAAAGTATTTACAGTTTTATCATAATGTGTGCTTTTTCAGTCTTAAAGGTAAAAAATGAATATCCAGAGAAAACATAAATAATACCAAAATCTCTATATCCTAAGTCCCAAGTCATTACTATTAAAACAAAACAAACTGTAATGTTATTCATGATTTTAAATTTATTTTTCTATCACAGAGCTGTATTTAATGTCATTTTTTATAAATTATGGAGAATAAATTATTTGAAGTGTGTCTTTATGTTTTTTTTAATATTTTTAAATTTTTGAACTTTAGGATATTTTGTCTTTTGCTTGTGGTAGCAGAATGTTACATCACCGCGCTCAAAGCAATTATTTACAACAGTATTTTAAGAGTTAAAGCTCTCAGGAATCTTCTGTATTATATTGCCCAGCCAACCGTATTGCCTTTGCTCGATGACAGTGTTGTCACCGGAGTTTTTTAAGTCCATTATTTTATAAATAGTGAAATAATGAGGTTTTTTTTTTTAAGGCTAACGTTTCTCATTTGCGAGCCATTGAGTTGCTTAATTTACCTTGATTGAATTAAAACCCGATAAAAGAAAACCCTACAGTGTTATTATGAATAATTTTATTCTGTAAAAGGTTGAAGTAATAACGAAATAAAATTGCTAAATATATGTATCTTAATTTAATTTAAACATGATAATAGAAAACCTTATCTTTTAATTAATTTAAACAATTTTACTATGTAAAGGGTTGAAGTAGTAACGAAATGTCACGTTAGCTACCTGGTTACAAAAAACAGTTTTAGAATCATTAAAAATAAATTACTAATTACAAAACGAGTTTTAATTGACATTGAAACTCAATCTTCATTTACATAAAATTATTTGATCATGTAAATTATTTAATTTGAAATAGAATAATCAGATCTGAAATAAATTATTTATGTCTTCAAAGAGAACCTTTATAAGAAAAAACATCTTTTAAAAGTCATTTATTAAGAAGCAAAGAAGCTCTATTACGAAAATTAATTACAAAATGTACCCTTTTAATGTGCTATTTTTGGCTTGATAAATTAAAAATAAGCCGAGTTGTGTGATCTTTAAAATCAACATATTTTTTAAAATTATTTAGTCTAAACACAACAAAAATGTTCATTTAATTGTTATGCTAATTGTGTATGAACAATCTTTAATTGTTTTTTTTTTACATGATATATGTAAATTATATAATCGTTTTTTACTGTGTGAACACTCAACAGAGCACAA
This sequence comes from Micrasema longulum, assembly GCF_059751315.1. Taxonomy (NCBI): domain Eukaryota; kingdom Metazoa; phylum Arthropoda; class Insecta; order Trichoptera; family Brachycentridae; genus Micrasema; species Micrasema longulum. The sequence continues at coordinate 755,283 of NW_028278059.1, read as the reverse complement.
TTCTTGTCAAGGTATAACACGTACAGTGTTTTCAAGTAATGAGTTATATTATTTTGTAGATTTTCTGTAATAAGCATAAAAAATGGTGAATGTTACGCAGTGTATAAAGTTATCACTTAATGAGTTAATTTTTTTTTTTTTTTTTATCAGAAAACAGTGGCAGATTCAGAACTGGACATATATACCATACAAGATATTCAATATAGCTAGACCCGTCACCCCTTTCACAGGATACAATATGTTACAAAAAAAAAATTATAAAACTAATAATTTAGCATAAAAGCCAAGGAAACTGGGAGTTTAAGAACACAAAAATAAAAAATAAATTATAAAAAGAAAAAAGAAAAATAGTGAATAATAAATAAAAAACTTTTTTAATTTTTTTAACATCTAAAATGAGCGTATTTATGTCCGTATTTAGCCGGTCCACAATTTTGAAAAAATGAGATATTAGTGTTATCAGGTGCAGTGAGGATTCTTTGTTTTTTTTTAAAACAGACAGATGGCTTTCATACAAAAAAACCGTAATAATCACCTTCTGAAAATAGTGTCGATCACAAAAACGGCATTTCTCAATTTGCAGAAAACACCCACAGCACTAAAAAAATCTTACCGTAATTAAATTATTTAAACTGGTCAAATGCATAGTTAGATTCTTATTTTTAATACATAAAAAAAATATTCATCATTTACCATTTTTCAATATCAAAAATATTCCAATTATTTAGTTGATTTGATTATTCACTCTTTTCATAAAAGTACTAATATCTCATTTTCACTTTTATATGGCTGACTGTTTTAATTGTAAGGCTAAAAAGTTTTAAGATTCAGCAAAATACGACGTAACCAGAAAACGACAACAAGGGCGATGAAAATTTATGAGGCTTTTTATTTTCTTGAATTTTTTTTTTCCAAGTACATCTAGTTTAAACTTTGTTTTGGCGTATATCCAAGAAAAGTGTATGACTTAAGGGGTTATAATTTAAATTTAAAAAAAAATTAAACAACCAAAATTAAATTTGATTGAATTTCCTGTGAGACAAACATTTAAAAATATTATACCATAGGGAAATAAAACATTCTACGAAGCCCGATAGTTGTATTTTCAAAATCAATATGGATATTGTAAAGATGTGTTTGTAAATACTTTTTTTTTAATGTGTCTCTTCAAAAACGCGACACGTTTGGCCTTGACGATTGTGACGTTGAATTTCGTGACAATGTTCTATTTAAATTTTAACGGTCACAAACAAAGTTGAAAATTTAACCAAATCGTGACGTTTTAGGGGCGTGGCCAATGCAATGAACCGTTTTCGCGGTAGTTTAAAAATATTTTTAATGCTTATACTAAGTACGAAATAATTTTTTTACGCGAAAGAATTTTGGAGACCCATATTAATTTTGTAAAAAAAATGCAGATTTTGCACATACGCTGTTATTGCACACATGTTTCCAATAAATAAATTTAGTAAAATAATGAAACGAACTTCAAAAATGTTTGGAAAGGTTTTGGAAACATCTCGCTGTTGCTCTGGATGGCGCCATTTTTCCGCTAGCTATTTTCAATACAGTTTAAATTAGACTTCGATCCCGCTTCCACCCGTATAAAACTGCGTGAGATCGTAAGAGATAGAAGAAGTCTCGTGCAGTTCTATATAAAATAGTATTACTCCCTCGCTAAGTCAATATTGACCACGCTGCGCCGGCGGGAATGACGTCATAACAACATTGATTCTTTGCCATTTTAGACCATTAAATTGCAACATATAGGTAAAATACAGTGCAAGTAAAATAATGTATCCAGGGAGGTGAAGAATTCACTTCTGTGTGCGAAATAAAACAAGAGCCCAGGACGAGTGCTTCCGACCCGACAGCTGCTCTCACGTATTTTTTAAAATTGAAATCGGGAGAGATAAGTAAGGTTCTTTGTGCAGCAGAAGGCGTGTACGCTTTCCATTTTTGAGGTCCTGGGTTCTTTTCCTGGCAGGGTGAAACTGAAATATTGGTTTTTAATTAAATTGGTATTCGTTTCATTTTTTATTTCTTTATTTTACGGAAACAAAAATCAACAGTGATATAATAACATAAAAAAAATACGGTTTAAAGACAAACCAGCGAAGTTTCTAAATAAAAATCGAACATATTAAATTATGGTACAAAAAAAGGGCATGTTTGTGTATATTTGTATGAGAGTAGGTGTAGAGATGTGTTTGTGTGTATTTGCGTGTAAGCGTGAGTATCATTAAATAGCAAGTGGGAGCGTATCTCGGCCAGAAAGAATGAGTCTTAATTTATTTTAAAAATATATATTATAAACTATTATGAAAATAAAACTTTGTTATTAGTGTTACAAATACTTTTATACCACCTGTCGATGGGAGGAGTGCTCTCCTGAAACTGTAGTAGTGTTCTTGGGAAATAATAAAATAGTGTAACACTAATAAGTTTTAATTTCATAAAAATTTGAAGTATTGGGTTCAAAGATACGCCGCAAGTTAAGCCGTAGGTAAGCTTCGCCGCAATATTTTATTATTTTTTTACTTGAAGCGTCAGACTGATTATCTTAACTTCTATGTAACAAAACATTTTATTTAATGAATATATAAATAATTTGACGTTTAAATTATTTAACGAAATGTTATTTTTTTAATATAGAATTCTTTTATTTTATATGTTATTTATTTTATTTTTATAAACATGCCAGCAAACATTCATTTAAAAAAAAAAATCAGGCACTGAATAAAGCTTTTGTTTTTCTCGTTAGTTATCTTTCAAGTTTGATAATAAAGGAATCTGCTAAGAAAACGATCATTGAAACAATAAACAAGAGCATCTTGTTTTATCGTGATGGAGAAACGTTAAAGTAAATAGCGTAAACAATATTTAATGTGTACAAAATTAATTAAAAATAGTTTCGTATTTTTTTTGTTATCACTAAAACATTTATAAAAAGTATAAAAAAGTTAACGATGTTGTAGAAATTATTATTAATAACTTTATCATCGATTTTTGCAACGGGGAAGGAAAACATTTTAAGAAGGTAATATGAAAGTCTAGGCATTCACAGGACTTATGACCTATCACTGGCTGGTTTACATTGATAAAAATTTAGACACACTCAAAAAATTGATTATATTTTAAAAAGCTGCTTTTCTTCCCTAAACTATAAGATCTCAGTTAATAACGGTTCAATTAAAAACCGATTATATTTCAACAATATGTTAAATCTATCCAAATTTTTGTACTCAAAAACTGTATTCAAGGTATTTATAGGATGCAGTAATTTATAAGTTAAAGGAAACAAGACTGGAAATATGGTTCATCGGTACATTATTGCAATAGCAGTGATATAAATCAAACCATATTTATCGGTATGACTTTTTTGTTATTATATATTTTTTTAAATAAACTATACTTTTGCACCATAACAGACAAATAAGCCCAATAACAGGAGTGAATTAAAGCGATTTACAAGACCAACCTGCCAATGTTTATGCCCGTTAAAAAAGCTATCTCTATGTTGAGCAATATAACTTTAAACATTGATGTTTTCACGTCTTTGAGAAAGTTTTTCGGAACAAATTTTTCTTAATTTTTTAAGAAACTTGTATTATTCTCAAGATGTTATGTTTGTTTACTTATTTCTAATTTTATTAAAATTTTATTTTTATTATTTATTTATGTATATATTTAAATTCAGGCCTAAACATCCATAAAATTGAAATAGCACAAAACACATAGATTTAATAAAAATACTTCATTTTTGCTAAGATAAAAAAACTGCTCAGTCTTTGTAAAGTAAAAACAAGCCCAGCGAAATGAATGAAAATGATATCAAATCTTAATGTTAGGATAAGTTTTAGAAAGGTATAAGACATTATTTTATATGCGATATTTGTTTATCTTATAAAACATATATTTAGGTATATATTATATATTTATTTATTTATTTTTATTTTATTAGGGAAATCAACAGTTCTACATGCATATTTTTTTTAACAGATATAGTGTATAAGATCAGAACTAATAACAGATTTCCACATAGTATACAAAGTTAGTAAAGAAAATATATGTTACATATCAAATAAATACATACAATTTATACATATAAAAATGTTATTTTCATGTACTCAATAATCAAAGATTTTTAAAATATTAATTTTAAGAACATTAAGTTACTGTAAATTGGGCGGGATAAGGACAAAAATGCTTGAAGAGAGGATAAGGAGGGGGGGGGGAGATGTACATAATTATTATTATAATGTCTACTAAGTTACATAATGCATTTTTAGTGTAAATTTTAAATCTGACAGAGTGATGTTTGTATAATCTATATTTTTAAATTTTGTATTGTACATTGAAAAAGTCCTACGAAAAAAAGCATTTTTAACATACGATGTTTTACTTATTGGTACATGAAACAGGTGGTACCGTCTACAAATCCTGGCTGGCACATGTATTGTTATTAAACCAAGCAGCTCTGTACAGTCAACCATTCCTGTCACAATTTTGTAAAGCAGTAGTTGGTCCGCACACACTCTGCGGTATTGTAGAGAAATTATTCCATGGAAGGTGGAGGCAGTGAGAGTAGATACATAAGAAATACCGGTTTTGTATTTAAGGTACTTTATAAATTTGTTTTGAATATTTTCTATTCTACTTATATATGTGGCATACTGGGGATTCCATATCTGAGAGGCGTATTCCAAATGGCTTATGACAAATGTATAATATAATAAAATAAGGGCCTTTGGATTATTAAAGTGTTTACTCATTCGAAATAAATAAATATATAAGTAATATAAATATTATATAAATATAAAAGTTTTTTACATCTTATGAACTAGTTTAGTAAAACATAAATACATAAAAATGTTTTATTTTTGATTCCATCAGCTAAGGATACATAATTTACACAACAGTATTTTTTTTTTTTTTTTTGGTATGTGTATTTTTTGTACATTTGTCGATATGGGGAATGTTGTAAAACGTAAAGTGGCCACTTAACCCAGCCAATGACAAGTCATATGCCCTGTAAACGCTCGAATATCCATAATCCTGAATTTGAAAAAATTCTACCTCATCTCTGTAGGGATATTAATAAAAAATATATACCTACTCCCCCTCGGGAGAAATCCAGATTTGTGTATGTACAAAAAATACACATACCAAAAAATAATGTTGTGTAATAAGATCTGGTCAAAATATAAGTATAAATAAATTGCAGAATCATCTGCAGGCGATTACTAGTACTTAATGTAACTCGGAAGAGCCTTAAATACATAAAATAAAGTAATATGCTAATTAAAAATACTTAACTTCAATATCAATACATAGATGGCGCTCCAACACGCTAGTGAATGGTTTCTCTTTTAATAAGATATATACAAAAATCAAAATGTTACCTGTGTCGATATTCGCTAATAAGCGGAATGGGGAATGTTGTAAAACGTAAAGTGGCCACTTAACCCAGCCAATGACAGGTCATAAGCCCTGTAAACGCTCGAATATCCATAATCCTGAATTTGAAAAAATTCTACCTCATCTCTGTAGGGATATTAATAAAAAATACATAATTTACTTTTTTGTTTCTAGGGAACTGATCTCAAAACCGGCTGCAAATGTAATGGCACGGGAGTTCAACGTAAGTTTATATTATTTTAATAATACTACAACTAGTACTACTTTCCCTGTATGGTTAGGTTAGGTTAGGTTAGAGTTAGTCAGTGTCAGTGTTACTGTAACTTTTTTTACAGAAAACAAATAAATAATTACTATTTATTTTAAATCATTTCCACCGTTTGAAGTTTATCCAAATATAAATTTAAATAAAGCGCGCCTAGCGCTTGCGGTGAGCCAAGAAACTAATCGACTATTCCAGCTTATTTTTTCACACAAACAAGTATACTGTATTTTGAATGGCTTAATCACAGTGCGGTTTTTTTTGCTAGATTAAACTCGCAGATTACACAAACTATTAGAGATTCATAATTTGGAAAACAGTATTTCAAACATTATTTCTTAAAGAGCTATTTTTTTTTGAAAGAGTACTTTTTACATAAGACGATAATTACTTTCATGTGTCATTTTACAGGACATATGCGCTCGACGCGGAACTATTAATTTCTAGATCAATTTTGCCAGTTGGCATTTCAATTGAATACCTAATATCGACTGAGTTCATAGTGCTTTTTTTTATTTATTTTCATATATGTTTTGTATTAAAGGAATAGATAACATATCTATATAATAAAATATATCAATATGTTCTCATCATCACTATGACAGCATCATCTGCATGGCACGTGATGTTAATGACTTTATCTTTCTTGGTGGATTCACTCCTTTTTTTATTCTTAAAAGCGTTTTTTATATATATTTATTCTGCTTGTATTAGAAAAGGTTTTAGGCATATTTATTGTTGTTGTATATTTATTTATAAAAGTGCTAAACTTGCTTTGTTTCTTTGTTGTTCTCAATATGTGTTATTTTCAAAATGTTAATATAATCGATGTCCCAAATTCAGTTATTGTAACTCCTGGGAATGTAATTCAATGTATTATACTTTGTGTAATATGATTTATAAAAAATAAAAAAAAAAGTTACGTCGCCTAAGTTGATTTCATGGATGAGAGTTGTTGTATCACACAGAACCACAGAAAAATATCAATGTTTAGTATGTATATTATATTACTTACATTATATTATGTACCTTCTATGTAGGTAAAAATAAATGATATTTTTTTATAGCTTACCCGTAAATAAAACCACCTTTCGCCACTGATGCCCAGTCATGATTATTTTAGGTACTCGCGCATTTGTCATTCTTGGGATATGTCCAGCCCATCTCAACCTGGGCCCCGATTACAATGGGAAGTTAGCATTTATATAAAATTTTACATACAAAGTAAAATTAAATATTCTATATTAAAAGCAGAATATGCATACATTTTTTTCTTCTAAACATATTTAATTAAGAGTTACCGACGAAGATACTTAAAATGTTCAAGAAAATATACTCATTTTTTAACACATATATCGGTTTTCCCTTATAGACAGTAGAAGATAACTCTGTCAACTCCCATTGTAATCGGGGCCCTGGTGTTTAATTACAGATGTTTACCACGACGTTTATCACGCTACCTACAAGTGCGGCCATTGTGATTGAACGGCTGGGCAGTCTTATATGTTAATGTTGTGATAATAGTGGCTTTATAAATGTTCATCTTGATAATGTTAATAATGTCTGCATTTATTTTCAGCCTACCTGGCTCCCGCGCCGCCAAAAGGAACGGGTATTCACAGATACATGTTTTTGATATTCCAACAAGAAAAGGAAATATTGAAAACAAACCCAACAAAAAGATTGAAATTCAATGTCTCTGATTGGGTGAAAAACAATCAACTTTGTGGACCAATAGGAGGCGTACAATTTCGCGCGTTATTCGACATTTAATTATATAAAGTTAAAAAAAATATTTTTTGTAAAAACGTATTTAAATGTAAACAAATGAAAAGGTGTTATTTTAAATAAAGATTTAATCTAAGTAAATAAAATCATTTCCTTAAAAACATGTGTTTTTCATCAAAATTTTTGAATTTATCAGTTGGCTTCATTTTCGATAGAGATTGATTTAAAAAAAATATATAACTGTTTTTATTTGGTACAATACTTAAAAGATAAGTATATTAAACCCTCTTCAAATTTTACTTGATGGGACAGACATTTCAACATTGGTGAATGTATGGAAGTTTGGTCATTTTTAAGGTTCATGGCCTGTCAATAAATTACCTGCAGATGACGTACCACTCAAGTTCATGTAACGAAGAGTTTACCAGTGGATTTTAATGGTTTTCCAACAAAAATATCATACAAAGTTATGTATCCAATGTGACTGATAAATATTTGTACAGAAGTTAAGTATTTTTTACATACTCGTAGAACATTTATATATGCCAACGACAGGTCATAAACCCCCTTAAATTCCGAGAGATTCTCCTAATCTGTTAAAATAATGGTTTTTATATTTGTGTGTCCGGCTCGAGGTCAAATGATTAGAGCGTATTGCTACCATGCAAAAGGTCTTGGGTTCGATACCCGATATGCTTGATATGAAATATTTATTTTAAAAAATCTTTCAAACGATATCATTTTTTAGTCTAAGACCAATGACACTTAAAGCGTAAAGCTGATCACCTTGTCTTCAAATCACAAAATTCATCTACATACGCTGCGGTTGGTGTATCAACGCAGTGCCAGCACCACTAGTTGTGGATAGGTAAATAACGATGACAGAGAAGGCAACGGGAAACCACTCTGGTCATCTTTTCCCAGGAATCACCACAGCGAGTACATCAATAAGCCGTCGTCCTGGCTGCGAAATGTAAAATTAGCGCAGGGCAGATACATATGCTTTCGCTGTAGTGATCGCCAACGTCGGGGGGACCCGGCAAGGCACTAGAAGAAGAAGAAGAAATAACGACAATGTTTTTTTCTAAATCACTTTTGTACAAAGTTATTGTGTAAATGAGTTTATTAAAGGTCTTTACGCACAAAATATATCATTTATTTACACTTGACTTCCTTTTTTTTATTAAAAAAAAAATGTTGTAATATTACCACTTTTTTATTTTTTTATATTCAAAAGCCTTTTTATGTATATGTGCTCACAAGCTATGCCTTTCTGGGTTTTTTTTTGTTTGAGAGGTGCTTTTTTCACTTTTCAAATTTATTGTAAAACGAAAAAATATGAATTAACATATAAAAAAGTTATGTTTCGCTCATTTAGAGAAAAGCGTATATCAATATTTATATATAGACGTATTTACGTCCGAATAAAAAAATATGCACCAAATATTCTTTTGCAAACTGCATTTAACTCAATTATATCTTGTCAACTACCATGCATATAATATTAGCTCGATATTTTTTGTAATCTTAAAGTAAATCTTATATTTTTTAATTTTCTTATTTTCTCTTGTTCCAGTTATTTATTGCTTTACTTATGAATACAAAGCTTTTTTTCCTAGTATGTATATATTTCACAACAGTATTTTTTCTCGGGTCTGGGTCGGCTCTTTCATTTTTATTTTTTATTTTTATGACTAAGGTCTTTTGAAAGTCATTGTATCTTTCCGCAGTGGCTTTATTTTTTATTACTTCCTCTGGGTTTTAAAAAAATTGGCTGTATTGTGCACACATTTTTTTTTTGCAGTTTAACCCCTCGGCGTCAAACAAAGCAATCATTGTATCTTTTTTTTAATCCATGAAGACATTTTCGGAAAGCACCATGACCTATCTAAAATCTGATCACATAATTAAACAATGAAAGTTAGGTATAAAGAATCGGGGTTCCGTCCCGTCGCGAGTGTTTTTAACTCAAGGTTCAAAGGTCCGTCGTTCAAACCCTCTACAACCAACAGTTTCTAAAAGTGAATTATTTAGAACTCGTTGAAAATGGCCCTCAAATCGAAATATTTGTGTAAATCGTAAGAACGGAGTTTTTTTTTTATAAAAATAATTTTTTAAGGTATATTAGATATTCATAAATGATATTTTGTACCAACAAGGATCTCCGAAAATGACTTAATCGGAGTAGTAAATTCATTTTCAATACATTTCAAAACACAAACATCAGATTTATTAAATAGAAAAGAGGAAAAAAAAAGTTAAGTAAAATGGACATTAGGGTGCAATGAAAATTTGTGTTTCCGAATTTTGAAAAAAAAGGGGTCTAAAAAGTTGCCTTTTGGGTTATTCAGAACGCAAAAAATTATAAAAATATATTCGATACTAGTTTTGGCCCTCTACTAGAGCTTGAAGTTTTCTAAAATGTCGATTTTTTGCGGTAAACCGGCTGTCATTTTGTATGTAAATAAGAAAATCAGTCCAATTAAATTTTATAATGTGCATTTAATTTTATTAAATAAGCATCAAATGGGCGTAAGTTGCACTTTGTTTTTAATAAATGAGTAATATTGTTTGAATGAGCCATTTTTTTCGACAATATTAACCAGGCGCTCGACGGAGTCAGTTCCGCGGAGTGTAAACTTTTTGCATTTCGGTAGTTTTAAAACGTGTTAGAATTTGTAATATGATTAAGTTATATCTTTACTAACAAAAAATAATTTTATTAATATGGTTAATTAACAAAATGTTCAGACAGTGATAAACTTCAAACCTCGGTTCAGGGCCAAAAGTAGCAAGGAATATTTAAAAAATAATTTTTACTTTCAATGTGGTCTAAAATGCAACTTTTTAGAACCATTTCACCTTGATGTCTAAAAGAATAACAAACTTCATACATCATCGGCTCACTGTAATGGACATACATAATACAATTTGAAAATAACCTGTCTCGGAGAAATCTAACTGTCATGAAATGTATCGACATCCGAGGCGATACGATTGAAAAACACGATTATTTTACTTACCGGCATAACCATTGGCAGGTTGATTGGTAGGTAGAACAACCTGTGTTGCCTTTGTCAAAGATAATTATCAGAGACAAATATACCAAATTCATTCAGAAAATCAGAATGATGTATGCGACCACCAATGCGTTGAAAAAAGTGAGCACCTAAATGAATATTCCTTCTCCCCAACTATGATTGGTAGCCCAGCACTCCTAGTAAGAAGTCAGTCTGGAAACCCACGAGTAAAATCCATACTCCCAAACTTCTCAAGATATCCTTCACCTAATGCCCCTTTTTCAGCTTTCAGAGACAACAGCTGGAGGCGCATTGCAGAAGCCTAGGTGAAGATCTAGGCGGTATCTCATCGGTGATAGGTAATAGAGAACATTCATGAGTCATACATGGTCAAAAGTAGTGCAGGCAATTGTAAAAATAAACCAAATTAGGGAACAAAATGCCGAACACTCTTCTAGTGGAACGGAAGGCCTGTTGACTACTGTCAATAGGCCGGCTTCTCCTGAAGAGTTTTGAGTGGTTTCCTCTCCACATGAGCAAATGCCGAAAAGTTCCTGTTTAGCCCACTTTTGTAAATTTTTCCTGATTCTAAAAGTTGAGATAAATTTAAAGACATATAATTGCAGAAAAAAATTTTTTTTTGTTATTTAAAGCATGGGAAAACATAATGCTACTCCTATATAAAAAAAATAAATTATAAATATCCATATTCCCTGAGATACGGATAGAGCAATTTAATAATATCACTAAGTAAAACACATATGATTGAACGTAGTTATGCAGAAAGCAGCCAGCCATACAAAAATAAAACTGAGATAATAGCACCTTTATGAAACGAGTGAACAAACAAATCTGCACAACAGTTAGAATTTTTTTGACTTTGATAAATGATAAACAATGAATAAATTAGTTTTTTTTATAATACAAACAAGAATCTCATTTTGTAATTGACCAGTTTTAATGATTTTTACAGCACCATTATATTTTTCCATTGCTGTGGGTGTTTTTTGCAGATTGAGAAATCCCGTTTTTGAGATCGACCCTATTTTTAGTAGGTGATTATTACAGTTTTTTTTGTATCAAACTGGTCTGGCTGTTTTTAGCAGAACATACAATTGACCTTATTGCACCCAAAAACACAAAAAACCCATTCTTGTAAAATTGTGCTTTCTTCATAACTACATTCAATTTTAGTAAGTCAAAAAGAGGCAGTGATTATAAGGCGATCATTTACTAACCTAAAGTTACCACACTGTGACTTGAAGGAGTTTTTATTTAAACGATATCTTAACGGTTAAGAATTATAATTTAATAAATAAAAATAAATAATTACAAGTAGATAGTAAATATTCTCTGTATTTGTTCAAAGTTCTTCTCGATACAATATTAAGATAAAGTTTGTATTTTATTTTGAATTTGTAAGTATGGTAAATTAATTACAAAATTAATATACACGAAATTCATTAAGTCATCATAAAGAGCTGATATAAATTACAGTTGGGAATAAGCCTTATGAATTTATGACAAAGGTTAAACAATTCTTCAACGAGTATTATTTTTATTCTTTCATTTTCTTTGTCAACCTTCTAGGATTTCTCGACAAAAGGTTTTCTCATGTCCCTGGGGATCTTATCATATTACTTATGTTTAATTTCGTTGAATTTAGTTTTAAGGCAGTAGCAAAATTTGTGTTTGGAAACAAATAATAAAATAAATAAAATTATCATTTATACAGATGGTGTAAAGTACTGTGTTTTATGATTCTTATATAATTTTTTCTTACTATTTTGGATGTATTAACTATGTATGATATTATGTATTGCCACAATTTTTATATCTTTTTATGGACGGTCCCAAATGAGTTTTTTTTAATTATATACTAGGATTAAAGTAATAACAATATGTTTTATTATAAAAAAAATTTAAAGAAGGGTTTGTCACTTAGTAAAAAATATGCCAAACACAATTTTAAATAAAATTAGACTCAAAAGTGCGACTAGGAATAGCAAGCGCCACATTTATCTATTCTCCTCTACGGATACAAATTTTGGCACCTCAATAAGGCAAAAAACATCAAAATTCTGAGTTTTGAGAATAAGTCTCTCAGAAGAATCTTGGGTTTGCGGTGGTTTGACTTTGTAAGGAATGAAGTAATAAGAGAACGGACGCAGTAAGCTCCGTCAAACAGAGGCGATACGGTTGACTTGCCCGTGTGCTGCGGATACCTCTTGAAAGCCTTAACCACGCTTGCGTACTTCACAAGGTATCGGGTTCTCGACGTTCTAGACGTCCACTGGTGACTGTTTGTCGGCAGTTCGCGTCAGAACTACCGGACGAGAACCTGACTTGAGAGGATACACAGGAGCTGGCAGCCGACAGAGACGCTTGGAGGATGTTTGTCAACACTATATGCTCCAACTAGGGAGTGGACATGGAAATGATGATAAAAAACACAATTTTCTATAAATAGTATTATTCTACTGACCGAATAAAGTTTCGGTAGTTTTGGTTTTGGACATTTTTGACCAATAAAGTTTTAGTCGGGTTGCGGTTCTGTGGCGGTTCGAATCTCACTCTATCTCAACTTGATTCCTATTTTCCAATAGTGAGTTATTTACAACTCGTTGAAAATGGCCCTCAATATTAAATATTTGGGTAAATCATAAGAACGCAAATATTTATTTTTTTAAAAATAAAAAAATAATAATAATTAGCTTTCATCTGCTGATTCGGGGCTTGTGGGTTTCTTTCACTTTGTCACTGATAAGAAGATATAGTAATGCAAAACAAGAAGCCAAAAAGTTTGAAAGTCGCTAAAACTTTCTTGTGATTTTTGTTGACCCTTTATACTACATATCTGTAATGCAATGTTTTTATTTAAATAGTTGTAAACAAAATATTTCAACAAAGAGGGAAAACATTTTTCAAACAGATATTCCCTACTCAAAAAACTTATCTCTCTCTTTTGAAATAAATTTAAATATGAAAAACTCCCTGAGAAGGAAATCCAGCCAGTCTGCAAGCATTTGGATATACTCAAATATTGTTGAGTTACTACCTGGTAAAATAAGAAGTATAAAAATTGGAAAATTGTTTTTGGGCGTCGCCTAGTAGGTGATTTGGTTCAGCCGGATTAATCTCACCTACGTGACAAAGGTTTCAGCTTTTTTACTTCACAAAAGTCAACAGATGGAAGAGTTAAGGAAATGTGGATGTTCAAACATGGGCAGAATGATGAATGTTACACAGTGTGTAAAGTGGCCACTTAAACCAGCCAATGACAGGTCATAAGCCCTGTAAATGCCTAGACTTCCATATTCTCTTCTCAAAAATGTTTTCCCTCCCTGTTGAAATAAATTTAAATATGAGCAACTCCCAAGGGAGGAAATCCAGCCAGTCAGCAAGCATTTGGATATATCAAAAAATAGTTGTAAAAAAATTTGAACAACTAGTTATAACTTAGATTTAAATCAATACATATACAAATAATTCAATTTTTTAAAATTCAGACGCATTATGCTTTCCTTAATTTTTGTCCTATTCTTTATTAATCATTTTTCTTTTTCTGAAGTTCACACAAGGGTTGTGTTAATAATTTTTTGTTAGTTTTCTTAAATTTTTTTTTAGTAGGCATGGTATTGTTAATTACGTTTATCACAATATCTGTCCCCGCCGGTGGTCACTTTTTTGGACTTATGGTAATCATAAATGAGGTCCGGAGAGTTGAATTTTTTGGCACGTAACTGTCGGTGATTTTTTTGAGCCAGCTAGAAATTATTTCACCAAAATTTTCCCCATATTCTTTTCGATGGGTTGGCGGTAAAATGTGTATATTGTAAATGTATTTATTTTCAAAGTTTAACTTAAAATCAAAGCGTTAAACGGGCAAACAAGGTTTTTTGTTGGCGTAACTTCTGACATAAGTAAGAATAGTTTATCACCAACAAACTATTATTTCTATATGTAATACGAGACCATAGATGACCATAAATAAATATGGACGAAAACGCTTAAAAATGCCTTGGCTCCAGGCACAATTTAAAGTATATGGATGTTACTTGAAAATATTTCCTTAATACAAAAGAACCTAATTTAAAAAATATGTGTGTTTTTATTTGTTGTTTCATTAGCTTACATACTATTAATTTTCATTAAATTTTCCGTCTGCGGTTTTTATATAAACTTGTATGGAGTGAACCAAATGAATAATTTTATTATTTAATATCAAACGCCAACTTACTAATTGACTCTTTTTTGTCTGTGATGTCACACTAGTCTACATATGATACGAGACTTGATATATATTTTGTTTTTTTAATGAAGATGTTTTATTTATAATCTTTAAATTTTCATTTTCAAATCGAAGTCGGAAAGTTAAAAAAATATGCTGAATTAAAATTCAGCAAAATTCATTTGTGATAAATCACAAAAAATATTTATCCTAGCTATCCGAATGAATGTGACGCCAATACAGCAAAAAATCTGTTCGAGAGAGAGCAAGAAAATAGGACTTATAATAAGGAAGACAGAGACGTCGCTATGTGGCCAGCGTTTGTATAAAAGAGATTCAGTTGGTTATTGGCAACGAGGGTAGGTACTACACGCATGTAAGATTACCGCAGTATTTACGATTTATTTTGCTATAACAGAGCTAAATTATGTTTTAGTTTTTATAAATTATGCAAAATTAATAAACTATGATTAAATGTTTTCTTTTTCAAATATCTGAATTTCTTAATATTCCATCTTTTACTTGTGGTAACGCGATCTTTTTACCGCAGTTTTTTAAGAGTTGAAAAAACAGTTTGTGATAAAGATTGGAGCTGGATAAACGTCGCGTCGCTTGGGCTGTTGTTGATGCATCTATCTACAAAACGTGTTTTTGAGCATCGCATGTAATATCTTACTCTTGCGTGGTCGCTAACCTACTTCGTCTTTTCCACCATAACTTAATAAAACAACAACCGGTCTTGTAACACAACCTGTTGTATTGTTTGAGTAGGCGATGAACGGATTTTTCATTTTTTATTTATTCATTATAAACGTTCAAATATTAAATATTATCAGGAGAGAAAAAATAAATAATCCAAATGAGATAAAAAAAAACAACAACCAACATAAATATCACGCCGTTTCCCGGTAAGGGTAGGCGTAAAGGATAAAACGCCAAAATACTCTGCCTTTGCATACAAATCTCACTTCCTCTAAATTCATACATCTTCTCATGCACGCGTGCCGATTGTTCTGACTTTCGACATCTCAATCTTCAAGTATTTGTTGGATTTTGTCATGCCATATCTTTCTCGGTATTCCTCGATTTATGCATCCATCAGCATTCGCATCGTTTATCTTTTTACCCGTTCTTTCACTCTCCATTCGCTCTACGTGTCTAAACCAAGTCAGAAATCATTTCTTGATTTAAGATTATCTCATAAAAAATTCATCAAAGGTAAAATAATTAAAACCAAAAAAATCATTTAAAAGCAAATCTTGTCATAATCCTTAATAAAAATGAACTTATTAAAGAATGTGCTAAAAAAAAACCCCAGATATGGTATTGTAACATTGTGTTATATTAAGCAATATATAATATGTTCAAAAAATTAGAAAATATAATTTTTAAAAATAATAAAATAATTTAGCTTGCAGACATATCAAGTCCTATATTCTTATTTTTTTTTTGAGGTTAGGTCACATTATTTTATTATTAATCTTGGTTTATAATAGAAAACAGTGAATAAATAAATAAATACTGTCAACAATGATAAAATTACATAATAATAATAATGTTGAAAGGCAGACGTATGGTACATTATCATATGTAAGAGGGTGTGTTTGTGTGTATTCGTATGTGAGTAAGTGTTCAGGTGTATGTAAGCATTTGCATCACTAAAAAACAAGTAGGAGTGTATCGCAGCCAGATAAAACGACTCGTCATATATTTTTAAATAAATTATGAGGCATGTTATATACGTCAATAAATTAAAAAATATATAAAATTTGAACAAGAACGATACAGAAAAGAGTATTGTGCATAGTTAGTGCTACAGACCGGCAGATGGAAAACATATTTATTTCATGTCGCGCGAAAAGGGACTATCTAATTAATCTTGGAGAGTAGGTTTGAAGGGTCTGCTTTATTATTTTTGTAGACTCATGTGAAATCATAGCCGCACATAAAAAATAACCTTGTCCCTTACAGCATAATTTTTTTTTGCCGACATATTTAATAGAATAACGAAGCTAGAAAACATGAATAAAATATTGTTTCTTACTAAGATTAATAACTCGCCACATACGAAAAAAACCATTTAGCAGGAAGTTAGCAACATATTACAGCAAAAATTATTCCCACGTATCTGATATATTTAATGTAGGGTATTGTTCCTATAGAACAAACCTTTCGAACTTTTTTAAAGGTGGTGAATGGTAATTATATTTATTTATTCATGCATTTCATAATATACACAGTATTTTCGTCACTTTGCCCAGCTATATGAAACAGTACGTATGATGTTCTTGTTGTATTACTGTAGAATGTTTAATTATTTAATTTTGTTTTTTACATTTATTCTTGAATTATAAAAACTTTCTACTGAATATGCGGTATAATTTTCTAAAATAAATCTTATATAATTTTTAAGTTTAATTTTTTTTTTTAAATCTTGGGTATAAGGAAATTTATGTTTTAAAAAAAAAATATACTATTACAAATATGTAAGTATTGTAAATTTTTGTAAAAGGCAGATTCGCCGTTGATGTTAATAAAATAAATATAACGAGCCGTTGGTACTCGGGTCGAGAATTGCAAACGCAAACCGTAACCGATCGTTATACACTGTCTATTGAACTAAAAACCAAATCGAAAATTTGGTACGCTTTTATTTATTTTTTATTTATGCTTAATTCAGTTAGATCATCCATACATCTTAAATACATTAGAATTTTTTATCAAAATTTCTAAAGAAAATATTTTTTTTTAATTAATTTGACATATTTCAATGCTTTTTATTACTCCAGGTAACTCATTGTACAGCCTAAATCCCTTGTACCAAAAGTTTAGAGATTTTTTTTTTTTTTTCCTCATTGGTAATCATTTTTTTTATCCCTAGTTTCATATGATTGACGTTGTTGGTTATTTTACGTATAAAAATTGCTACTTTATATTTTGTTTGTTGATTTGCTGGGAGCAAGCCAATTTTTATTAAATATAATCCTTATTTTCTAATTTTGAAGAATATGCATAATTTTTCTTTTCCCTTGATTACGTAAAACAATAAAGGAAGAAGAGTAATTAATATGATAGTTTTATAGATAAGAACACTTTTTTTTATATCTTTTACTATTTTGTTCTATGCAATAGCGCCAGAGGGCTTTTCTAATGTGTTATACTCTGAGAATTCTTACTTGTTGATTCTTCTAATATTTTCCTTGAGCGCGTGGAAGTCCGGCCTGTCTGCGTCATCCGGCAGCGGCGCGCAGCAGCGGCGGACGAGCGCGTCCACCGCGGCCTCCGCCCACGCGCTGCCCGCGCCGCTGGTCGACCCGCTGCCCGTGCCGCTGGACGCCAGGCTGCCCGCTATGCTCGCCGCTAGCCCCGGAGGGTACAGCCCGAGCTGGCTGCGCTCGTCGATGGAGTGGCGGGGAGAGATGGACAGGGGAGAGGTGCCGCGGTGCCGGACATCCGGAAGACCTAGTAAATAAAAATATTTTTAATATAAATATACGAGAGAAAAGAGGCAAAAAAAAGAAAAAAACTTTACATTTTTTTTTTTTTAATTTGAATATCTATAATATAAAAAAAATGTTAAAAAAATACTTCTTTCTTTTTAAATATTTTTTACGATAGCCAAACAAGTATGTAAAAAAATCACCATCAAAGAAGCTGGAAAATATCTTTGGAAGTTAAATTTTCTACAATATTTTAAGTTTGTCCAGATGTTTGTGGATAAAAGACTGGATTTTTTTAATTTTTTTTAATTTAAATCTTAAAATAGGGCACACATATCATACATATTGTTATGTGTGTTCTAATAATAACATTGCAAATATATTTCATTTATAAATTGTTTATCACATATGCCTTGACCATTATTTTAAATTTTGATATGTTTTTTTCTTCATAAATATTTTTTTCCATTTCGTAATACTTTTTAATTGCTTTGAATAAAATTGAATTTTGTGACTTTGCCTTTTTCCTAAATGGAAGTCTAATTTTGTTCTTTTCTCTAGTATTGTGATCGTGTTCATTCTGGTTCCGATCATTTTTTTTCCAAAATTCTGTTTTTTTATTAGAGTTTATAATTTTATGAACAAATATCATTGTATTGTAAAATATTCTTTGTTTATATGTTAATAATTTCATTTCATTTACCATCGACTTTACCCTCGTATATCTGTTTTTTTTCAAAATGATTCTAAAGGCTTTATTTTGTAATACAGTTAGTTTATCTATGTTTTCTTTGATGATTTCACCCCCTAGATAATTACCAATCTTGATCAATTACAACAGGGATGGAGAATATTTTAGAAAAAGGAATATGAAAGTCTTGGAATTTACAGAATGACCTGTTTGAGAGCGTATTACGCTTTTCCAAAATATCAATCAATTTTTAGTAACAACAGTAAAAATAATAATTAATATTTTCATCATTATTAATTATTTATCAATCGATTTTTAAAGTGCATCTAGCTTTGAATTTAGTACTTATATACAGGGACAAACTGAACCCGCTATAGCAAACTCGCATATAGCGGAGGTTATTTCCTAATTTTTGGACCTGACTTTCCCTAGCTAAAGTTTTATAATTTGGAAGATATGTCAAATTTTATACTTTATATAGATTTTAACAAAATTTAACCTTCAAGCATTCAGAACTTTAAGTTTTTTCATTAGTTTAGTATTTTTTTATTATTTATTGATAGTCATAAACATTTGAGATTAAAATACTTCAGAATTTCCCTCAAACTAGAGTTGAAAAATAAAATATAACGCTGAAAAACAAGAGGCGAGCTAGAAAACTAACTAAGAGTAGAATAATCGATTGAAACACCGAAGTTTTTTTTATTTATTTCAGGTTTAATTTGATAGTAATTTTTTTTTTTTAAGTATTTTTTTAAAATATGTAATATTTTATTTTTAACCATAGCTTGGAAGAAGTTTCGACGTATTTTAATCACAAATGTTTATGACTACCAATAAATCATAAAAATTAAAATAAAATAATTTAAAAGCTTTGAGTTCTGAATTTTTGAATGTCGAATTTTGGAAAAATCTCATAAAGTATAAAAATTAATATATCTCCCAAATTATAAAACATTCGCCTCCTATATGTGCAAATTTGCTATGATGGGTTTAGTTTCAATCATCCTGTATATACAAACAGCCTGCTGGTAACGCATTCTTTACCTACATAGATATTAATATTAAATAAAATGCTTTAAATTATATAATTCATTTTGCAATTATGAATTGTAAAATCAGTCATAATTAGCATGAAAATATTTTTAATTGGATTTGTTTATTGGCTTCACGGAACCTTCAATAAATTTAATTGAAACTTGTTTGCTTTTCATTGGCTTTCTTTTCAATTTAAAAAGCAATAAAAAACTCGAAATAAAAGCTAGGCGTCAAAATGAAGATTTTTTAGAATTCAATTGCCTTGGGTTTATTGGTTGCTCTTCAATTTGAGGGAACTAATAATTGCTCCATCTACCTACCCATAAAAGGTGACATCATTTACCCTATAGCAACAATAGAAATGTCATTTTTATCCTTACCTAACCTTTTAAAGATAAGTTCAACCTTTGCTTTAATGTTTTTGTAATAAAAAACTGCTTCAAATATATATATGAAAATATATATGAAAATATGAAACCAATTATTCATAGATGACGCTTTTCTATTTTTTTTTTTTGGAAATTGCAATTTTTTAACAATGATAATAATAATCTAATCTGATTAAAATTACTTTAATGGATAAAACCTATTGTGATACAATCAATACATTTTTTGGATACCATTCGTGTTAGCAATATGGTCATTAGCCAGGGGCAAGCTCTACCAATAACCGATTATTTGCAGCTTACCATATTTTTTTGACATCGAAAGTGATGTTTTATATAACATAAGTATTGGGAAAAAATAAATAACAAATAAAGTAATAATAATAATACATTGCATTTCTCGGGTTATTCAATTAACATCCTATTCCATACAGCAAGCAAGGTACACCTCTATCGGCCAAAATTATTACTACCGGATTACAGAAGCTTGCGTAGCTAAAGATAAAACATGAATTTAATTACGTTTCCAAACTCCAAATTTCAGATTTACCTTAAAAAATTTAACTTACGATTACAGTAAAATCTTGCAGTTTTCTTAAATGCAATTAAGTCTTTCAAGACTTTTTTATAAAGGCTATTATTCTTTGAAATAAAACTGCTTCACTTAAGACAATGCAAGTGAGATATATTATAGATAGTATTATACGCACCCGTTATAATGTGAAAAGGAGATAACGAATATGTGTACGAGTATATTGTTACATAGAAGTTAGATTAGGAAAATATTTAAATCCTGTTCGGTGGTTAATGAGTTAATTTGTTGTAAATACATAATATTACGAATTTCAAATGTAATCCTTATTATCAGAATGAATACTTTTGTGAGTTTTCAAAAACAAATATTTGCTAAACAAGAATAAAATATATGTGAAATATACAAGGTTTTGAACGGACGATGACAGTTATAGGTTATTTTTCAGTATCCATTTAAACATTAAAAATAATGTTTGAGTTATGATAAAAACGTTACTAGTAAATTAAAATTGAACAGTGTCAAGAGTAAATTATGCATAAATAATAGTAAAATGTATAACTTACACCGTTTTGTGAATATTAAAGTGATATAAAAAACGATGAAAGAATGATTTTAAAAAGGCAATTATTAGTGAACTGTCATTTTCGGCGAGGAATACTTTCAAATAATTTAGATTTTATCATTATTTACTAAGAAATAGTGTTTTACTTCAAGACAGGTAAAGGTAGTCACAATTAAACTAAAATTATCGGTAAGCTAATGAATAATATTATTTTATAAATTACTTTTTCGACTGTTGGACTTGTATTTGAAAAAGCCGTGTGGATATGTCGTTGATTTCTAACGATTAGAGTTGGGGTTTAAGTCCTTCCAGGGTTCCAGTTTTTTGCAATTATGTTTTTTTTTATTATTTTTTTTGTTTGTTAAATGTATGTTTAAATTAAAAAATATTTTAGCTGAAACTATTAGCCGCTACTTCCATTCTTATAAATTATTTAATCATTATAAAATAGTCCGGTTTTTGGCAATTATGTTTTTTTTAATTTTTTTCTTTTGTTAATTAAATGTTTGTGTTAAATTAAAAACATTTTAAATAAAACTACTAGCTGCTAGTGCCATTTGTTACAGATTATTTTTCAAACATAAAATAGTCCAGTTTTTCGCAATAACGTTTTTTTAAATGCATTTTTTTGTTTATTAAATGTGCGTATTAAATTAGAAAATATTTTAATTGAAACTATTAGCCGCTAGTGCCATTTGTTATAAATATTATTTATAAAATATAAAATAGACCTTTTTTATGTGCCAAACTACCGCTATAGACATTTTATTAGAATTTTTGTTGCTAATCAACCTTCACTGCAACTGAAATGATCTAAATATTTTGCCATTAAAATTATAATGCAGCTCTCTATGCATATTTACAAGATGATGAGGAAATGATGATAACCACTTCTTATTTGACATGAAATTTCAATATATTTATGAGACAATTTTCAAAACTCTCTTATTGGACTTTATTAAATGTATCGTACGATTTAAGGCTGAAGTCAGATAAAATGTGAGGCAACCATGATGTAGCGATTTTAAAACGCTTTTTTTTCCAAAATCGCGCAATTAAAAAAAAGTAAACAAACATTGTTTTAAAATAACATTTTTTAAATGTATTTCAGTTAAAAAAATAATTTGTAAATTTTCTATAAATAAAACATAATTACTTTTCGGCCGGCAGATTACGCCTCCTAAAATTAAGACTTAATTTTCGTATATTAATTCTCGTTTAAAGACTAAATTTTAAAGTTTTAAAAGATCAAAGAATTTTAAGATAATAAATTGAGCGTTAAGACTGTTGTAAAAAAACCTTAAATTTTTGTAATTGTGCAAAATTTGAACGCCATTTGACTGCCAATATGAACATCAAAAAGCAGTTCGAAATAAATTTTATTTAAATGAAAAACTTGATGTTTAGCTATGAGGATATGCGGTCTCCGAAAAAATTGATCATCATTTAATTCTGTCACGTTTTGCAAATTAATGCCGCCTTTATACTAAGCAAAAAAGACAACTGTACGTCGGCCTAATTATGTCTAATAAAAATCGACAAAATCGACGTTTCGTTGTTTCGTTTTCCGCACCCTAAAACAAAACGCATTTGGTTGTATTTTTAAGACAAAGTATGTGAATAAAATTTTCTGTCTAAATGTTTTTCGGTTTTTAAAATTTATTGAACAAGTTTGTTTACCATACGTCCGAAGACGGTAGATAAAACCGGGCACTTTCATAGGCTCTTTGATAGTCCTACCCCATAAGAGAAAATTTATCCAAAAAGCACATGACAGAGACACACCTTAGGTAAATATCTGTATATATATATGTATTTGGATAGTATATATAGCGCTGTTTTTGTCAAAATCACCTCAAGGGCGCTGTACAATAAATAAATATCCCACCACGTCTTGCACCTACAGGGGTTGGGATTTGTGTTCCTCGTCTCTAATTATGATATACAAGAGCTAGATTACAGCATGTCTTGCAGCTACAGAGCGCATAGACAATAAGAAATTTAGCCCCTATTTACATTTTTTATTTTTTATTTGACAATAAAGTTTAGAGATTTAGTGATATTTAAAAAAATTAAATAAAAAACAGATTTACAAAAATAGAAGTTAGATTACAACAAGTCTTGCAGCTGCTGAGCGCATGGACGGTTGGAATTCTAGACCTCATTTACTAAATTTGGATATTCGATAGTTGATAACATTTACCTATTGAAGCTAGATTACTAATCGTGCATGGACGAGTGAAATTCTGGCAAATCCGTAAAAAAGTCACTTCTCATCTGCCGTAATTCAGGGAGAGAATACGGAAATACGTTTGTGTGAAGAAAAATCACACCGCGCTTCCTCTAATTGTTAGTTCGTATCTCTCATACGATGAAATTTATATTATGTAAATAAACGAAGTCTCCCGTTAAAGTTTGTTTGTTGACTCCCTCGTATAAGGGTTAAACTCCTCAAACAGCAATTTTGTCACCGCGTCCGTCTTGTTTGCGCGAGCCTTACGCACATTTAGCACTGAGGCTCTTTCTACTCGCTATTAGGCGCCGAATCATTAATTCATTTGAAACTGGCAAAGGGGGCTTAAGAGTATAGATTTTCTCTTAAACAAACGAAGCATTCACCGGGAAAAGGGTTTTATAAAGGCCTACAGTGAAAATTGACGAATGCCGAGAGTATGACCCGACGAAGTCCGTTTTATTAAATTCATCTTTCTATCTGAGATTAAGTCCCACAAGGATCTATTTTGGGTCCACTATAATAAATTATATATTTTAATGACTTATCACTGTATAAATTTAAAGGAAAAATTATAATGTTTGCCGACGACATTGGACTATTCTAAAAAAATTAAACAGACATATTAACAAACAATGACATAAACGAAGACCTTACTTTGTTGACTAAATGGACAAACACAAACTTACTTACACTTAACAAATTACAACAGGGATGGAAAATATCTTAAATAAGGGAATATGGAAGTCTAGGCATTTACAGGGCTTATGACATGTCATTGGCTGGTTTAAGTGGCCACTTTACACACTGTGTAACATTCACTATTTTGCCTATGTTTTACCATCCACATTTCTTCCATTTGTTGATTTTAGTAAAGTTAAAGAGCTGAAACTTTTATTGTTGTGAAGAGATTTATCTGACAAGATTATTTCACATACAAGGCAACGCCTGAAAACTATTTTCCAATTTTTAAACTTCTTCTTGGACCAGTTGGTGAAACAAAAAAAACTTAATGAAAAAAAATGCAATATTATCCATTTTGAATCTAAAAAAAAAATGTCATAAAGTATATGCTTATATAAATAATGATCAACTAACTGAAATTGAAAATTTTAAATACTTAGGACTAACAATAGATAGACAATTGACACGGACAATTTATATTAACAATTTAATTAGCAAAGTGGCGACATTGTCGAGTCTTTTTTTAAAAACCAAAAACTTTGTTACAAAAAAGGAAAAAAATGTACGAAGGCTATGTCATAACGCTATATAAAACAAAACATGTTATATGCAACTACTACGGGGAACAGGAAATCAAAATTACATAAACAGACTACAAAGACAGCAAAATAAAATATTAAAGTAAGTTTATGACCTACCGTATCTAACAGCAACTAAAAAAAATTTCTATCAAACTAAACAATTAAATGTAACTGAACTCTTTAAAATAGAATTCTTAAAATTTATTCATAATTTAGCCACTGATGTAATTGTAGACGAATAATTAAAACTTGAAAAAAAAACTGTCGAGAATATCAGAAAAATATCATACACAATCTTCTGAAACGAGTAAAGGACAATTGAAACTAATAAACCATGGACTGAAATTATACAATGAACTACCAGACAAAACTAAACAAAAGACGCAGACAACCTTTACAAAAGATGTTAAAAATATTATTATTAACAGTAGAATGTGAATTTCAAAAGTAAAAATATTTTGTTAACTGTTTGTATCAATGTAAAATTTAAATTTAAAAAAAGATATTAATATACTGAATTTAAACATCTAGATACTTTTGGAGAACAAATCCTAACGTTTTGCGCACACCGACTGTATGAATCCTTTAAGCATAACTCCCAGGTCTTTGGCAGGGCAAGGCTGATCACCTTACCTTCCTGTGACAGATGATCGAAATACACCGCATTTTATTTAACAATACAGTGTCCTATGCACCACTGGGTGCGGATAAAGGTTTGATGATGATAATGATTAAATCTTTGTTCATTTAATTTCAAATAATTATTTTTAATCTGAATCACACAGAAAGTACATTTATCTAAGAAACACTAAGCTGGGTTGACAGCTAAGTAAGTAGACACCACATACCAAAATACTTAAACGTTTTTTCTTTATACGGAGGCTTTCAAAGCTTGGAAATAAAATCATTTTCGAAAGAACCGTAAAGTCTAATTGGGTTTAGGACATAAACTCGGAGAAAAAGTATCTCACAGTAGTTAAGCTAAGCGTGCGTCCTTTATTAATGCTACGAGATACCTGAAGTATTTAATTTCTTTTAGGTAGTTTGAAAGTAATTTAATAAAAACACTGTACATTTTATGACAGGTAAACTAATATTGTGTTCACCCAAAAAATTCAATTAACTTGAATTTAAAGTACAGGAATATGAATAAAATAAAATAATAATCTATTAAAATTACCTCAGAATCGCAAACATGCAATCAGCAGTTATTTATTTTTAAATAGGGTCAAAGCACCAATGAATGACCGTTTAACGTTCAGTTTGTAGTGAAATCCACATTAAATGTATACATTTTATTATTTAATCGTACAAAATAAATAATTAAATGTACACATTTCATTATTTAATCGTACAAAATAAAGAAAACAATAAAAAACACACGAATTAAAATAAAATTACGATAAAAGTTTTTTACTTTTTTATTGAAATAGGAGTATTACAATTATAATTAATAATAATATAAAAAATAACAGAATCACCAGTGAATGACCACTAATTCCTCAGTAAATATAATACTCATATTAAGTTACATCATAACATTATAAAATTCCCTAACACATGAGAATATGTACATATTTAAAGGATTTTATAAGAAATAGCATCAAATAAAACACTTACTACACTTTTCCTTATAAAAACACTTTCAATCTCAGAACAATAACGGGAAGACGCACTATTACCTTTTGACAACTCTCAGTTCAAAACTGATAGATTTGTTTCTTCCTAAGAGATGTGTCCGCCTACCGCTTTTGTCATAGTTTATAGAGTTAAAAGTTTTTTGACTGGTTACATGTAGCAGTTCTTATTATGTTTTGTTTTATTAACCAATGGTCATTTACTGGGAAATGGCCATTTACTGGTGCTTTGACCCTATGAGAATGAAACATGGTAGCAAAAAAATACAGTTTTAGGCAAGTTTTATTAAATAAATTAGACAAATGTTTTTTTTTCATAATTGCTTGTTATATGTTAGAAAACAATGAGTTAATGTTTATAAATCGTTAGTGTGTAGTAGTGTAGTCATGTTTCAACAAACAGTGGGAAAAAAAAGACTATTTATTTAAAAGCATTGTTTTATACTTTATTTTTTACAAAATATGTGACAAATAGTGAACAATGGAACCTTACAAAAAAAAGTGCGTCTGTAACTTTAAAATCATAAAATTTTATATGAATCCTTTAAAACCGTTTAAGAATGCATCAGTTTTTGACGCGAAAGTACCTAAATTTTGCTATTTAGAACACTACACCCATAATTAATAAATGGTGAACTGACATTTATTGATAAATACATAATATTGTTTCAAATATCTGCCTTCTAATAATATACAAAATGATAAATCAAACCGCTCATACACGCATTTGTGTAATATTCATGTAAAATAAGTGAATTTGAACAAGAATGTTGCGTCTCATAAAACGAAATAATACGGACCAAAATGGACACCAAGTCATTGGAACAAAAGGCATAATAGTACTACCCACGTGCGCTTCCAGAAACTATCTACCAGCCAGCGGGCCACATGGCGACGGTATCTACCTACTGTCTACAAAAGCTTCTCTTCGGACATCTATCTCCCTTTGTTAACCATAAAGTTGAAACAGTGTTTGATTTATTTAGTTTTTTATTGCTTACTTCTTGACATGAACACTTGACCAATTTACTACCATACTCTATTTTTTATAAATTTATTGATATTGTTTTAACTTTGCTGGAATTCCTCTCGTCCATGCGCTTTGTAGCTGCACGATGATTGGTTATCTAGCTTTCATTTATCAACTTTAAAAAATACCTTAATTTTGTAAATGGGGTCTAAAATTCCATTTGTCTATGCGCTTAGTAGCTGCAAGACGTGTTGTAATCGTACTCCTTTTTATTATTCATATTATTATTATTTTTCAATACACTAAATTTATTTGTTAATTTTTAAAATGTGTAAATGGGGGCTAAATTTCTAACAGTCTATGCGCTCTGTAGCTGCAAGACGTTCTGTAATCTAGCTCCTATCTGTAATTATTTTTTATTGATCTTAATTGAAAACGAGGAACTAGAATCCCAACCGTCCATGCGCTCTGTAGCTGCAAGACGTACTGGGATATTTATTAATTGTACAGCGCCCTTGAGGTGATTTTCACAAAAATGGCGCTATATAAATTATCCATATATATATATATGCTAATTACTTACCGACTTTTCTATGTCTACCGGTTTTATTTACTTGTTTTATAAATTCATTGCATTAGTAAACATATATATTTATTACTAGGGAATCTATATAGAACTAGTGATTTAAAAAAATAATATTGAGCATCCTCTGGTTAGAAAAGTCCCTATTTTACATGGCTCAGCCTGTTCTTAGGTAGAGATTTTTTATGTTTTAAAGTATAAGTAGTTATTTACTAATAACAGAATAACAGTTTTGGATCAGATGGTTTGCAAATTCAGTTTTTTTTTATTAGGCGCCGTTATTTTACTCAAATATTATTTTGTTTTATTTATTTAAAATACTAACAGATAAACAAATTTAATGCTTATTTATAGAGGCTATTAAAAAAGTAATTAAAAATATAAAAAGAGAGCCTGTCATCCAATAATATGTATTCACTAAATTGTAATAAATATAGCGACTGTTAAAAGTATTCAAAAAATAAAATGATTAGTAATCAAAACATTGTTATGTATATAAATAAAAATGAAAAAAAAACGTACAAAACAAGGAGATAGTGGAAAGGAAAAATAAGAAAAGTAATTAGGAGCGATGGAGGATGAATGAAGAAAAGTAGGGGTGGAAAATTGCGTTTGATTTGACGACGAGTAAAAATATATAAAAAAATGTTTGTTCTCTATTATTCTGAAACAAGCTTGTTATTTATTTTCTGACCTTATTAAATGAAATGTTATATATATCCAGACAATATAAACTCTTGCTAAATGTTTCACATATACGAGGGATGGTAAGTATAATTGTACATTGAATTTAAATAAACATATATTATAACAATTCATGTCCATTCATGTGAATCCAGTCCTTGTCTATAGGAATTTGGACAAACTCAAAATATTGTTGGTAAACCACCTAGTCCATGAAGAACTATAGAAATTAATAAAAACAAAATTTTTCAGGCGTTGCCTAGTATGTAGGTGAAATAATTCAATTATGTGAATCTCACCAGCATAAATAAAGGTTTCAGCTCTTTAACTTCACAAACATTAACAGAGGGAAGAATTGAAGGAATAAAGATACTCAAAGTCCAACATCGCTTGCTTTAAAAAGTAGCGTGGATGCTTGGACTTCTTCTTCTTTCTGTGCCATATCAGGTCTCCTTGACGTTGGCCATCAGACCAACTGGAACAGCGTCTCAACCCCGCGCACTCCCGTCCAGTTGCGGATGTTTCTCAGCCATGACATCTGTCGCCTTCCAACTCCACGCTTTCCCTCGATCTTTCCCATCATAGTACGATCAGCATTCAATGGCATAAAATCATTCTTCTGCAGTGATAGTCTTAATTTAAAACTGAGACAGAGGATGGTCAAGTGCTATGTGAGGTCAATACTGCTCTACGGGGTTGAAACATGGACCCTCAAGGTTAACTCCATGAACCGATTAGATACTTTTGAAATGTGGCTTCACCGGAGAATGCTGAGAATTTCGTGGACAGATTGAATGACCAACGTGGAGGTGTTGAGACGAGCCAGTGCCGAAAAAGAACTACTGTTCTAAATAAAACAGAGAAAACTCGCATATTTGGGCCATATCATGCGCGAAAGCGAATATGCGCTTCTACTGTTTGGACTAGAAAGAGGTTTATTATTAAAATACTGATATAGAGTCAATATTAAATATTTCTAGTCTACAAAAACGTAGAAGTAATATTGATTCCATATATATGTTCAGTATACTAAATAGTATAAACGTTGTTCCATTATTACACTGTTCATCGATCAGCATAAAACAAACTATGGCCTGAATTCTCCAATTTAATCCGTTGTTGTATTGTTATCAAGACAAGATCTGGATTTTGCTGGTTTAAGCTTACAACGATTTAAACGAGTACTAAATAAATAGTCTTGATGTCCCTTATGTTTGTCAATGCTTCTTTTTTTTTTTTTATGTTTTTAACTTTTCTTTTCTTGTAATATTTAAACCCAATAAATTGTATTCACGGACAATGTCCGTTAATAAATAAATAAATAAATATGGGTAGAATGGTAAATGTTACACAATGTGTAAAATGGCCACTTACACCATCAAATGACAGGTCAAAAGCGCTAGAGATGTTTAAACTTCTATATTATCTTCTCTAAAATGATCTTCATCTCTGTTGTAATATGTCAATATTAACAGCTCCCCAAGAAGTTGAATCCAGTTCTTCTCTACAAAAATTCAGACAAACTCAAATTATCATTGAATTTAAATCATTACAATTTAATTGGTATATGCCAGACATACTATGTATATTTAGGGACTTTGTCTTTGTGATTTATTAATAAATAACATTTATAACTTTCAAACAATGCTGGTTTTATAGTTGGTGGTAGGAAATAAGTAAACCCTTTGGATAAATTGTCATTTAAAAAAAAAAATGTTTTTATTTCAATTTTATTAATATATCCCCCGAATTAGTGTTTCAAATATTAATTTCATAATAAATGAGTGAATTTTTAATACATAATGTGCGTATTTTTCTCATGTTACCATAATATATTTGTTTATTTTCTATAGATTTAACACGTATGCATATATTGAGCTATAAATTTTGTACTGTAGTTAATTGGATTCCGTCAGTTTGTCCGGACTTGGGTATCGCGTTGGGAGCTCCTCAGATGCGCGGACGCCTAGGTGGGTAAAATATGATGGGACAGGCAACTGTTCCTGTAGGATGCTCATTCAGTTGGGTCTGTGCTTCCTTCCGAGCGGAACGCACACGTTCTTTTGTTTTGTCCCCCGCTTACGGGGGTGGTATTCGGATCCTCTGCCTCTGACCACCCAGGAAGTCCTTTTTTATCCAAAGTCGTTCTCTTAATGTACATATCCGTATTTTTACTTATGTTTTGTGTAAGTTATGTTTGTTATGTTACTATAGTTTTAAGAAAATGTTTTTGTACATTTGGATACGTTTATTTATGTAAATTGTTTGTTAACATATTTTTTTGAATAAAAAAAAACAGAGGCTTGTTGGCCTCTGTCCATACGTCCTCCTCCCCCCTCCTTAATCTGCATAGAGTTTGTATTCCTTAGGAATATTTATAATAACTTTCCTCTATGCGCAGCTGACAGAGAGTCTCTCAAGACTCTATAATAGCTGCGGGTGGATGGTGGGCTTAATGGTCTCCCCTCAATGTAGTTAATTGGATAGGTAATGAAGCGTTACTTACAACGAAGCGAATTAATTTCGAAATGTGTCAATGCCAGGGGCTTATTTTTAATTATGCCGGAATAGATGTTATTAAAATATTTGCTCAATGCAATTAAATTGACGAAATCCTGTGTTGAAAAATAATTTACGTTCATTATAAAGTATGCCAAATTTAGAACAAGAAACGTATTTAGTTTCAAATAAAATTTAAGGGAAATTGCAAATGTTACATTATCATTTACATTGCGCACCTCATGGTAGTAGCGTTTCTTGATTAATTTTATTACATAAATGTAAGATTATCAATTTAAAAGCATCTTATGAAAAAGGAAATCATAGGATTTAGCCATTTTGAAACACTGTTTTTTCAAAACCATGCAAACAAAAAAATTTATCTAAAGATACATTAAAGAAAAACAATAGTCTCTTAATGTTTTATGTTAATAAATAAACTTTCGCCATTCAACAGCCGATATAAGCATTAGTATTTTGCTAAAAACTTACCTAAGAACTTAAAAACCTATAACCATATTTAAAAAAAAAAAAAAATCTTTAATTCTTTAAAAATGGGTACTAATGGCATACTATTACATACAATTAAAGAAAAATTTCACAAAATTTATACAATTTAAAATTTTTATATCACTTAGTCGGTCTCGTGGTGTAAAGGTCAGCTCGTTTGCCTACCATGCGGAGGTCTCGGGTTTGATTCTCGACATGTTTGATATGAAACATTTATTGAAAAAGGGGTTTTTACACACTAATATTTCATAGTGCCTGGACTGGTACCTGAAGCAAAAGACTGATGATCTTACATTTATGTCGCAAGAATAATTAAGACACGCTCCGATTGGTGTACAAAGGCAGTACCCTATGCATCATAAGGTGCCGTAAGGGAATGATGACGATGACATCTCTTTCCAAAAATAAAAATTTAATTCTTTGTTTCAATTTATTACCTCTTGAATAAATTTTACTTTAATACTAAGGTATTTGAAAATCATTGTACCAAAGTTCTGTCTTAATTTCAAAAGGCGTAATCTGCCGGTCAAAAAAAAAAAAAAATAGTTATATAAAACTTTGAAGTATATTTTTCAGAAAAAAAAACATTGAATTTGAAAAAAAATAAAAAAAATAGTATTTTATTATTTTGTTATTTTTTTAGAATAAACAAGAGTTATAACAGAGTATTAAAAAAATAAAGAATAATTACGTTGCAATGAAATACATTTGAACAGTAAGAATAGTAAACAAAAAGTACTACAAAGGCATGACCTGTTCCTGGGTATACAAGAAATGTTTATGAAATTTTGCTCCTATAATAAAAAGACAGGTATTATATTTTTGTAATTAATATTTTTTTGTAAATAATAAAAGATTAGAAGGTATTTTTTTATTAACTAAAAAATGAAATTAAATATATTTAAAAACATAAAATTATGCCTTATTATCAAAGGGGCAACAAAATATATCATAGAAAAAAAGAGTTAATATCTTTATTTTGAATCCAAGATAGTGTGTGTTTTTTAAAAGAAGAAAAATTATGAATGTTTGGGATTAACGAAATATTATCAGTAAAAAAATAATGAAACATTTTTGAACCTATAAAATATGCATGGCTTTGTGCTAGCTTCGTTTTACAATATGGTATTTCTACCACATGATCCCTTCTCTTAGACTTGATCTATTTAAATTACTTGTAAATATATTTTCGTTATAAAATTTGTATTTTGAACGCTGAAAACAATATATTTGTCTTATTTTCAAAAGTTTAGCTTCTTGGAACAATTGAAAAAAGGGAAAAGTGCAGTTTTTCTGAAGCATTACTTTTAATATAAATTTTTGAACAGTTTTTAATAATATGATTGTTAAAAACTTCCTCCCACCCAATTATTCCATAGAAAAGCGATGACTGAACAAGTGTATAATGTAAAATTTTGATAGTATTTAGCTGGGCGGTAATACTTAACCGTTTGAACCCATTGGTATGATATCTCAGTTTATTAATAATTACTTCAGATGATCAGTATATTTAAGTTGACAGTCAATTATTTTATTACTCTAAGGTATTTTATGCAAAAGATTACAATATTCATTATGAAACATTGTTTTATTACAATTTAGCGAGATAAGATTTTGATCTAACCACTCCTTGATTATAGTCATAAATTTGTTGGCTTTTTTGAAAGTATTATCCCATTGATCATTTTGTACAATTATTGCAGTATCATATGAAAAAGAAATTTATTTACAAGGAACAGCTATATCACAAAGATCATTAATATTATAATAAGAAACAACAAAAGACCAAGAACCGTTCCTTGTGGGACTCCGTGAACAACAATCTTAGTATTACTAACATTCATTCCGACTAAGGAACAACGCATGTTTTTTTTTTCAATTGTGCGACTTTGAAAAAAACATCGTTTTAAAATGGCCTAGTAATATGATTGCCTTCCTTTTTATTTTACAAAAAATTAAAATTTTTGCTGCGGTTGGTATAATAATGCAGTTCTCTGTGCTTCATGAGGTGCGGAAAGGGAACGATAATGATAATGAGTTATTTTAAAACGTAGAATAGAAAGTATTATCCTTTAGAATTTAAGGTTGAAAAAGGGCGTGGAATAAACGGGGTAATTAGATGGTTGAAAAGCTTGTAAAATATTATAGGGTGCTGCGTAATACAACCAGGGTATTTTTCCAACCATTTTTCCATGTTTTTATGTCAATGTCGAGGTTAAAGAAGGCGAGAAACGTGTTGTGAACATTAAAAATAAAGCCATTATAATCTGAAACGTTCTGTTAAACAGACAATATTTGAGAATAAGGCCATATTTTTTATAACAGAGTATGTACTTTAGTGTGATAAACGCATTACATTAACAAATGTGATAGAAATATTTTTTTAACTAAGTATGAATGTATGGTTATAGTGGCGAGCGTTTTTCAGCGCGATGCGGGCGCGTTGAACTTGAACATGTAGTAACAAGTTAAGCCCGTAGCGCCGCTAAATGCTATCTACCATGGCCATGCATCTCGGTGTTAACATAAGCTTTTGTCCGTTTTTTTTTCGAATTTAAAAATGAGCACTAACAGTAAAATAAAATGATAGAAGTTTATACGTCATTCGAAATAAAATATTCTGTTTAAGGAGATGAAAAAGAGCATGTTCGACACCTCCTTCAGTTCGTGTTTAATCGAGAGAATAAATATGCCAAAGCTGCTATGGATGTTTGTGCAGAATAAGTGAAAAAACTTTTAATTATAAACTCATTTGTTGCAAAATACATTAGCTACTTTTTTGTAAACTTTTTTTTTGTTCTCTCATTCCCTCCATTAAAACAAATTGAAACTATTTATGTTAACATCCAGTATTCTAATTATTGGATTCATATTTAAGTAAATATTTTTATTTCACGATCATTTTAGTGATTATCGTTAAAAGTATAAAAATTGTAGAAAACTTTTTTGGCTTGGATTAATAGTCTATTAACAAATAAAAAAATAAAAAAACCACTGAACTTCCTCATTCCATGAGTAAAAAATTGGCACAAAATCTTGTTTAAGATTTGACCTAGTAAATATTGTTTCGTAAAATACACCAATTGGGTGAAATCTGATGTCAAATTCACGGAACACGTCTAATTTTCAACAAGTATTTTAAACAAGATTTGCCTACGAATCGAAAAATTGCGCGCACATCCCACGCCTGTGATATTGTTAACTATCAACTTCAACTGTCAACGCGTATTTGTCTAGCTTATGTCACTTTATTTATTCTCTGCACTTTTTCGTTTTACGCTTGCCGTTATTTTATGTAAATAGTAATATTTGATAAGGTTAACGAAATTTTGATATTTTTAACACCCCTTGCTGATTGTTTATGACAGAATAATATATTTTCATTAGTCAGTAGTTTTATTGTTTTTGTCAACTGTCAAACTGCCTGTTATATGTTATGGCGCCGAAAACATCTACATACTGCACATTCTTAGTCACATTTTTCTATTATTTTTTCTATTATCTATTTGGCACGAGAATTATTTTACAAAAAACTGCACAAGATCTTGGGAAATAGCTTGTGCCATTTTCTGAATCTTGTAATACAGACTAAATAACACGGAAAACAAGTTATAGCCGAGTGGGGATGAATATCCTACCTTTAATGAGAAATTGGCAACATTACCACGGAACTGTTGAAATGTTGACATAACTTTTAAGGAAAAAAATAAATTAAATGGCTTATATGTAACACGGCTTTTTTTTGATAATTATTTGTGTTAACATTCATATATTTATATTTCTGTAAAAAAAAAATTGTGTAAAATATACGTTTGCTTTTAGTTTTTAATAATATTTATGGTATTTTTTAAATTTATAAAAACTTTTTTCTTTGTAAAGTAAAAATAAGAAATCTGCTGACAAGCCGGTTTCGCGGTTAAGTGGGTTTCATTATTTTTCTTTATATATTTTATGTTCATGTTTATCTTCTTAAAAATAAAAAAAAAACTTTAACGAGATAATTTAATTTTCCATTTAATTGAATCATTTCTTTAAAATTTTCTTCGTCAGTGTAATACAATTAAACTATTATTACAGTTGGGTTTTATACAGTGCCATTTTTGTAAAAATCACTTTAAGGGCGCTGAAATTATGTGTCTTAGTGAATATTTTTGAGGGTAAATTTTAGAGTGCGTCTACAAAAAAATGTACCTAAGTTGGTACAAGAAAACAGGTAGGTTGTGGGTTCTGCTACAGTGTAACAGAATCTGGATTAGATATCCAAATTTCGCTCCCAACTCTAATGAAACGTGAACTCAAAATCGAGCGGAGGATGGTCTGCATAGTAGTGTACTGGTAAGCCCGTTTGTCTACCACTTTTTTATTTCGGTTTCCATTCCTGGCAAGTTTTACTTAAAATTAACCGGATTGCGATTATGTTTTTACAACCGACCAAAACCGTCACGCCGTTTTTCCACCACATTACTGTCTTTGCACGTAGACCTTACTTCCTGTATATTATTAACATAATATCTTCTCATTACAATATTTTAGTTTGTCTAAATGTTTGTAGACAAAACACTGAATTTCACCACCTCGGGAGTCATTAAAATTAACAAATTACAACAGGGATGGAGAATACCTTAAATGATGATAGGCCAACTGGTCCATTAAGAAGTTTAAAAATTGAAAATTTGTTTTTGGGAGTTTCCTAGTATGTGAAATAATTCAGTCAGATGAATCTCTTCATAACAATAAAGGTTTTAGCTCTAAAACCAACAAATGTAAGAATTAAATAAATATGAATGTTCAAACAAAATGGTGAATGCTATACAGTGTGTAAAATGCCCACTTAAACCAGCCGATGACAGGTCATAAGCCCTGAAAATGCTTAGACTTCCATATTCCCTTCTTTAAGGTATTCTCCATCCCTGTTGTTATTTGTTATATCTTCTCATGCATGCACGCTGATTATTCTGACTTTCATATGTCCGTCTTCAAGTATTTGTTGAATTTGGTCATGTCATATCTTTCTCAATATTTCTCGTTTTCTGCATCCGTCAACATTTGCGTCATAAATCCATTGAGTCGTTTTTGCTGCTCCACATGTCCAAACCATCGCAGCTCCTTTCTTGATTGTGCCGATAATGCTCGTCTTAGCCGAACGTAATGCACAGATCTCGACATTTGTACACTTATCATACATAGTTTTACTAAAGATTCACCACAGAGATCGTATTTCGACAACATTAAGCATGCTTTCATGCTTGTTTTTTTCAGCTTTGTACGGTGTCTAAAATGTATATTTTATTTAAAAAAAAATATATATTCATTACCCTACAGGTGGAAAATATCTCACGGGGAAAGTACGCACCTACCTGAACAAAGTAACAGGGAAATAAAAGCTTTGATATTCAGGAAAAGAAAAATGTTTCTTTACGTGACGAGGAAAAATATGAAATTCGTGTTCGTGAAAGGTCGTCAACGTTGAAATTGGTTTTGTTGTGGCGCCACAGATCACGTTTTCCTATTATTTTTACTTTGTTTACTAGAATATAAATTTGCTTACTTCTTGATGAACCCTTCTTTTCACTTGTAGAAATTCATTGGTTTTGTAGAATTTTTGCTCGTTGAGGCAGGGAGCATCTACAGCCGTTGGAGATAACAGAAGAAAACGATGTTATTTTATTTTATTGAAATAAACGGAACTTAGTGCCTTTTACATATTAGTTACAAATACTGTTAAATATGCATACATATAATTATAATCATAGGTAAAACAGAGCATTTGAAACAATATTATTAATGAACAAATTAAGAAAATCTCAAAAAGATAAACTATATAAAAAAATAAAATATTACCAGTTATAGAATTATCGATGAAAAATGATATTTTGGTATTAGGAATACTTTGAATCAGTTAAAAAAAACTAAGAAAACAATTTTGAATAACATTAAAAAATTAAATTGTTATTATTATTTAAAACTAATACTTAGGTAAATAGTATATCGTGGGTATACAAGGAAAACCGGCTTACTGCAAACAGTTTTGCGTAAATTGAATTTTAAAGTTTGGTTGTTCATTAAAAATCAAGTTTGTTTTTTTTTAAATATTAATTCTTATTGTTGATTTTTCATGAAACATATTTTTATACATTACAGAATTTATATAAAATAAAAAGCAACAGAATTTTAAGAAAACACATTATTAAGTAAGATAAGAAAAAAAAAGACGCATTTAGCTGATTTTCCTTGTGTAGAAATTTGTGCTGGTTGA
Source organism: Micrasema longulum (assembly GCF_059751315.1). Taxonomy (NCBI): domain Eukaryota; kingdom Metazoa; phylum Arthropoda; class Insecta; order Trichoptera; family Brachycentridae; genus Micrasema; species Micrasema longulum. The sequence continues at coordinate 717,332 of NW_028278059.1, read as the reverse complement.
GTTAGCTGGCGACATTGTCTTACTGATTTTGAGTTTTATCGAATTTTACACTGTCTTCATCTTCAGATTAAGCATCTATTACATAAGCGGAAATGGAAAGACTATTTTACCAATGATGGAATTCTTCGGGAATGACTCTCTCTGTTTTGCATAACTTTGACATGTCGTTTTTAACGTAGTTTTTCGCTGTTTTCGCTTTTTCAAACCTTACAGGTTTGATTACGACATATATTTTTACTCCAATGAAAACTAGCTAAACTCACATAGTAGTTGTTTTTACTTGTAATAAAAACTTTGGATGTGATATTGTTTTAATAACGAAAACCAGACAAAGACACTTAACGGTTTTTACTTGTATATTCATTATTGAAAACATAAACTTCACTTAAAAAATAATCACTGAAAATGATTTAAGTGGTTTTCTTTGTAAAGATTTGAGAAAAAATGCTATAAATATACGTTTTTACTCGCTGTACAATATTCTGAAACTCGGTTAATGGCAGTAATATCATTTAACCAATTATACCTGTAGATAGAGGATAAAAATTTGAATTTAGTGGTATTCATAATTTAAATATACCAAAAATGTAGTTAACTGGTTTTCCTTATATACTCACGATATTTTTATGTATAAAAATATATAATCATGTAAAAAAAAAAATATGGAGAGAAATATTTTTAACTTATAAATAAAATCAAGGAAAAAAACAAAAAAGAAAAAAAAAATAATAAAGAAGTTTAAACAATTTTTAACAATAGTTACAAATAGTTATCTTGAACTATTACAAATAGAAATACAGAAAAAGAGCCGTTCTGTATGCACTAAATTTCATGTGCAATGTTATGCTGCGATGCTAAATAATATACAAATTTTAGTTGCCGAGCGCGAAAGTAACGGCTAAAACTGAATTACACTCATCTAATCAATTACATTTCTGATATGTATTCTACTGACTCAGTGATGGTACTTAAGGTACTACTGCTCTTGCAATATAAGTAAATAGTATTTTTTTTATACCCAAATGAGGAATTGAGGGCATCTTTTATTTTTATTACTAAATAAATGTAATATGCACACCGATTTCAGAACATAAGTGTTCTATTGTCAAGGCTTAAAAATACATTTTCATTAAAATCTTCCAAATATCTTCTTGTTATAATAGGTGTCGGTTCTCTTAAGATATTTATTCTTGGAAGATTCAAATCAAGAGGCCTCTGGTACTACAGGGACCCGCAAAAATGGGGAACGCTGAACAAAACCGATGTTTTGGAAGCTGGGCCTGAAAAACAAGAGCAGTAAGGGTAGAAAGAGAGTAAGAGAGCCTATTTCACCTTCTGATAAAGCTTCTGTGGGTAGCTCCACATATAAACCAAAATAAAAGCTACCCGCAAGGGAACACCAAACCTCAACATTAACGTTAGTGACCCTGACGAGATCGCGGGCTTCAAAAACATTACAAAATTGAAAACTTTCTACAGCTGATGTTTCTGAATAAGAAAATATTGAATTTAAGTTCATCTCTGTGAGCTTTTATGAATTCCACGGACTGCATAACAACTTTATAATGAATGTTAGTTTATTCATAATCATGACTAGGTAGAACTTTTTACATAGAAAGCTTTCAGCCTCGTAAACTAATTATTTACAAAGTCCATTATCATAGGCAAACTTTAGATAATCATCTATTTTTATTATTATTTTTTCATTGATTTCTTACTGTTTAAATTTATTAAAAAGTTTATCAATACCCCACTTAAGTTGTGGAAAAATGTGCTTTGTTAATATAAAATACGAACAAAATATACTTTTTTTAAGTTACTACAGATTTTAAACTTTATTTACAACTTCTGAAAATTGATAAAAAAATAAATTAATCACAAACATTTGACAGGATTGTGAATGTTACGTGAACGGTGTATTAAACCAACCAACGACAGGTCATAAGTACTGAAAAAGTTTTCCGTATTCCCTAATAATTCCTTTTTCTGGGTAAATTTATTGATATTTACTTTTTTTGTTGAATCATTTTTGTGTCGAACACCAATTATTTAAATGTATAATTTTTTTAATCTGTTTTTTATAAATTATTTTGTATCTAACTTGGGAGATATTTGTCGGGAATTCAAATCCCATTTGAATCTTGTTGTCATTTACGTTATTACTTTTTAGAGAAATTATTCCAGTAATTTTGTCTTTAATATTTGATATTTGAACTTTGAAGTAATTTTAGAAGGTTTGACGCACTCTGATTTTAATTTTGTTTATCTTATTAATAAAAAATTATTTCGGGTTGCACAAGTTATTTATTTCAGGTTTTTAAAAGCAAAATTCAATTATCACCTATAAATTTGAATTTTCCCGCCATTCGGACTTGCCGAAAAGCCGGGCCTATTTTACGTAATTCGTATGTAAATTAGTTAACGACTTTTCAACGATTTTCGTGTAAAATCAGGTAGAAAATTTTAATCGATGACCATTGGAGATTTTTGCGGCAAAATCGGACAGCGGAGGCGTCCATCGTTGCCTTGCAAAGTTTCAGCTGACCGGAGCTGAAAGCGCGAAATTTCAAATTCGGTCAGTTCAACGCGGAGAGAGCGGCGGCTGGCGCCCATGAGACCCGATCAAGCTGCGGTCTTCACTGATGATCATCTTTTTTACTGTCTGCAAATTGGCATAAAAAAATGCACACATTTTTGACGTTTAAATTTTCATATATTTTTTGGGACGCTCCGAAAAAGCCCCCCCCCCCCGACTCGGATCCCGCCGCGTTGGAAAGCCGTATCAAATTCCGCTTTAGAGGTATCCACCTGAAATTTGCGCAATGCGGTTAATCTTCGCAAGTTCTATCAGAGAAAATAAAAAGATAGTACATTTTTCACTTACCTGATTTTACAAAAATTAATTCCGAAATTTTTCTATTTTTTTAGCAGGTAAACCCCCATGAAATCTAGTCTCCTCGGCCAACGTGATAATAAAAGAAAGTTCTTTCCACATGATAAGTTGGCTAGAAAATATGCATTGTTGATAAATTAGATTTTTTTTTACATTTGTTCATATTTTTACGATTTTTTCTCTATGTAGTACTGTGTAACAAAAAATAAAAAACTTATTAAAAATATATATTTTGACAACCGACTGTGACACGGTACAAATTATACAATAAAACCTGCGCAGCTTTGGCCAAATAAATATTTAAGATTTTCTCTACTCTGTGTTTAAATAAGTCAATTTTCCACTTTGCCCACTCTGCTTCGAACCTGAAGATCACCTTCGCCCTGCAGTCCTGGATAATCTTCGTCTAAGAGCCTTGCCGAAGATACTTCTTGTTTGCACTCACTGTGTAAGCAAGGCTCTGGACGAGGTTTTTTCTACGGACTAAGCAGCGAGGTCCTGCGCCGCAGACCTCGGAGCTGAAGCAAGGTGAGGGCGCTTGACTTTTTATAAGGGATGGTGGCGTCTGCGCAGCTCTCTCTGACCGCAGCCCGCTTTCAACAACGCTAAGACCCCCTCTCCCGGGGCCGGGCAACGCTGCGCGAAGCTGGGCTTAGGCCAGGTGCACGGTCCCTGTATTCATCTAAATGGAGATGTATTTTAGTATTTGCATGTTGTTGTAGTGAGTGTCCTGACGAAGAGACGGGTACGTCTCAAAACCGATAAACTAAAAAATAAAATAAAAAGTCAGTAAGTGCTTATATACTTATATTTACTAACATTAGCTACAATTTTACTTTGTTGAATTTCTGTTTCAAGCTTGTATTCAATCAAAGTTATTATTTCATTTATTCAAAACCACGAAATATTTGTTGTTCACATTGTGCCTGTAGCCTACTACTTTTGTACGCAATCTCGCGATGATAATTATATATTGATTGGTATTCAATTACAGAATGGAAATTGTTTCGGCGTGTAGTGAAGACACAAACCATTCCAATAATTGAAACGTAATTGTTAATCTAACCGACAGAGCGCGCATTATTGATTATTTATTAACAAGAAGTGTAGCGATACTTTGAGAAGCAATATTTTCCATAAAGCGTAAAACCTTTTCTTTTATTTTATTGAATATGGCGAGTAAACTCAGCTTTTTGTGTTTAAATAATGATCGGTTTAACAGGAGTATTACAAAATAAATTGAATTAATTTTATATTGGTTTAATGTGAAAATAAACTACTTAAAAACTCGTTAATCTAATATTAACATTTTTATTATTTGAATATTCTAGTCACAACTAAAAAATGAAAAAAAATGTCACAACTATTCTGTCTTCTTCACCCTAGCACCATCTCAACCCCAACTCCCTGTCTACATTTACTGTTGGGATCAGCTCAGGCTAGGTCCTACTATCCTGGACGACGTCCCTTTTGATTTTGCATATGGTTATCTCTATGCACTACTTCTGAATTATTTGGTCTTCTTTTTTTGTATCTCCAGAAAGATCAATGGAGATCACCTGGTTTTCAATGTGATATGGTGCTTTGCATCCAACGTGCCAATACCATTATAATTTCATTCACAATACTCTTGATATCGGTGAAACCAAAGCTTCCACGAATGCAGGTTTTTTTTCATTGCCTAAAGTAGGAGTTATATTTAAGTCTCCAGCATTTGGAGTCATACAAAAATGCGGATCTGACAATGGGGAAGTTCAGTCTGTTTAAAAGAAAACTATTATTATTTGTTAGAAGACAACAAAACAACAAAAAAAAAAACATTTATGTATCGTATCCTCATTATTATGATATTTTATACGTTTTGCGATTTTGAAAAACTCTCATACTACTTCTCATCGGTGAGGTGTCCTGAAATTTATAAGTTTTATCTCTTGGCTGTCAAAATATGTGAAAACGTAGAAAAAATCGCGGTATACGACGGCATAAATGATATTTTACCCAAAATAACTTAAAGACTAAGGGCTAACTGATATACATACGTTTAATTACCGGTAGAAATAGAAAAGTCGGTAAGGGTTACATACAAATATTTAATAACATTTAGTAAAATATTTGACCACAAAATTAATGCTTTATATATGAATAATAAGAACATGTCATTATATCTGCCAACTAATACGTATGTGCGTACTTATGGTTTTCAACTAAGCTTGGTGTTCAAAAAAGAGCTGAGAGATCTCTTATCACAATTGAAGGGTGGTAGTGTGAGAGCGACCAGTCACAGTTGAAAGTTCGCCTGGTGTGAACTTTTTTTTAATGTTCTTCAGTACCCCAGGTCTTTTTGTCAAATTTTTTCCATGTGTATGTCCCATATGAGTTCATATAAATTTTTAGTGGATTATATTATCACAGAGTTCTATTATGGGAAGTCATTTCGGAAATCGGCGTGTAGTGTTGGATCTGTGTTTTGACAAGATTCATGAATCAACTTCTAAAAAATCCCCAATAGATTCAAAAGAGATGAAGGATCTCTGTAAGAAAGAAATTAGAAATTTCTTTTATTTTCATGGCCAATGATTTTTTATCTACTAGCAAAAATTTACATGTTGTGTTATTTTATTCATTCATTTTTATATTATTTATTTAACAGAAATTTTCGATCAACAATGATTACATGACATAATAAAAAATGGTTTAAAGAGATATCAGCGAAGTTACTAAATGAAAGTTATTCATATTAAATTATGGTACTACGAAAGGGTGTGTTTGTGTGTATATGTATAAAAATAGGTATAGAGGTAGGGGTGTATGTATTTGTGTGGGGGTGTGTAAGGGTGAGAAACATTAAAAATCAAGCGGAAACGAATTACAGACAAATAGAAAAAGTCTTAATTTATTTTAAAACAAATTAAGGGGCTTGTCAAATATATCAACAGGTGAAAAAAATAGAACTGTTGTTTATTTATTGATTTTACAAGAACAAACGAAATATAATAAGATAAGATTTAAAGACAGATAAGCGAAGTTTCTAAATAAAAATCATACGTATAAAATTGTGGTTCAACGAAAGGATGTGTTTGTAAAAGTAAGTGTAGAGTTGTGAGGGTATGTATTTGTGTGGGAGTAAGTGTTTAGGTGTGTGTAAGCGTGAGCATCATTAAATAGCAAGTTGAGCGTCTCGCAGTTCGAAAAAACAAGTCTTAATTTATTTTTCAATCAATTAAGGAGCATGTAAATATATCGATAGATGAAAAAAAGAGTTATAGTTTGAGCAAGAACGATAGAAGAAAGAGTGTTGTGCATAGTTAGTACTACAGACTCGCTGATGGAATAAATATTATTTTTTTGTCACGCGAAAAATTATTTGAAATTAATTTTGGAGAGTACGTCAAAAGAGTCTGTTTTATTATAATAATTTATATAAATAGCATAATTCAGATAAAGTGCGTCTATTTTCAAGGGTAAAAAATCCATTTTGTTTGGCAGATTGGCTGTAAGTGCAAAGCGTTTTATTCTGTTTATTTTTTTTTAAAATTTATAAATCATATAACACAAAGTATAATAATACATTGAGTTACATTCCCAGGAGTTACAATAACTCAATTCGGGACATAAATTATATTAATATTTTGAAAATAACACATATTGAGAACAACAAAGATAATCTAGATATTCAAAAAAATTGTTGAACGTTTTCAATCCTTTCAGTGTTTGTTATGTATTGTGGGCTCCACACAACGGATGCAAACTCCAAGTTACTGCGAACAAATGTGTTGTATAGAATCTTCTACTTTGTTGTGCAAAGTTAGAGGTACAAAATATGTTCACAATTCATTTTGTGTTTGAAAATCTTTTTTTAAATTTTAATATTCCTAATAAGTGTGGTACAAAATATAAAACATTAAAATAAAAGGTTTTAAACGTCTCCTCAAAAATTCATTTTTAAGTCCAAAGGTCATTGGCTTTTCTAGCTGCAAAATGTTTTAGGCGACTATTCTTAATTCTATGGTTTTAAAGTATTTTCTTTACTTTATTTTATTTCTTAAATTCTCAAATGTCAGGAGTACGTGTTCGACGTACAGAAAGTAATGAAGGTTAAAAAAAGAAATAATTCTCGTTGCATTCTAATCACGTGCAGATGTCAAGTCGTTCTATTCATGGTAAACTCTAACAGGCAGTTAATTTCTTGCAATTATTTCGTAATCCATTTAATTTCTAGGTTAATTGCACGTTGATCAACCTCGGTTTTTATGATATAAATTCCATAAATGAAAATCATTCATTTTTACAAAGATTCTAAGGCCCAATATACAAACTATCTGATAGTTTATGTACTATCCACAGTCCCACATTCCACCTCATATTTAAAAAAAATACAATTCAAACCGCCGTGCGTCTAACTCATAGTATTTCTCCGATCTGACAAATAAGTTAATATATTGAAATAATTATTTTAGGACGGCCGTTTGTCAAAATAACAATAAATGTTTATATGGAGAAAGGCGACTCATGCGTTGATATTCCTAAAGTTTGATTGTTACCGCGAAAATTTAATTTCCTTTGAGATCAGGCGTTTTAGCGAGTCTTTACGCAAACACGTTTTTAATTTTATTTTATCTTTTATTCTTGGGTTGTTTTATTGTTCGTTCTCTTTAATTTCATATTATTATTATTATTATTATTTTTTTATTTTTATTATTTCATTTTATTTTATTTTATTTTATTTTATTTTATTTTATTTTATTTTATTTTATTTTATTTTATTTTATTTTATTTTATTTTATTTTAATTTATTTTATTTTATTTATTTTAATTGCATATTTTTATTTTTTTAAACGAAATAATAAATTAAATCTAAATTATTTTTAATTTGAATAATTATCCGTTGATTTACCACGAAATGTGTATTAGTGCTTTACTGGAAAACAAGTATTTCAAAGTAGAACTTATTTTATCGATCTAAATTTACACAGATCAGGTTTCTAGTGAAACGTTTCAGACCAAATCCCCGTTAAAACAGAGGATGTAAAGATACCTTTCTGTTCTATTTTTATGAGGATAGTATCTAAAACGAATTACCTAAAGATTTCAGGGCCGATATCTAAAATATGTTTACGTTTAAAAATTCTTATAAAAAAAAAATTGCAAGAAAGTAATTATTATCAATTTACTTACTTTGTTTCTTATCTTTGAAATTTGCAAAAGGCTTGCCTTACAAAATCTTCGTTATGTTTAATATTTGAAGTAAAATTTTTTTGATTTGATAAAAAACCATGTACATATTTTAGTATGTTAAAAATATTGTAAGGTAGTAATTTTCACATAATTTTCATATATATTAAGTAATTTGTAACATGTAACTAATTAAATTATAATAAATAAGTAAATAATAAATCCACGAGCAGGATAGAAAATATTAATTGCATCTCAAAAAGATTTTGTTAAAAGAAATCAGCAAATTTAAATTTAAAAATGCTCATAACTAATGTGCATGTTAATGAAGGAGCACGTTAATTTATTTCTTAAAATGTGATAAGCTTGAGTCAACTTAGGCACTTAATTCTAACTCACCATCCACTCAAAATTTAAAATGGTATTCAAGGAAATAATTTTAATGAGAATTTTTATTTGCGGCATTTTATGACTACTAAAAAAGGTTTACGTTCATCGTCCCTGGAATAAAAATGCCATAAAATATTTAGTATTTTAGTTTTACTTAAAATAATAAAAAATGTACCTACATTTAATGATTTAAAATAATAATTAACACCACATATTATGCAGGAGTTGGCACTCGAAGTGTGGTAACGCGGTAATTGGTAAATTAAACATTCTGTAATTTTGTCAATTTTGATTTTTCAAATTTAAAAATTTAAGTACATCGTAACAGTTCGTTAAAAAAAAAAAAAATATTCGATGTTGCCACCTATAGCGCAAATAAAAGCATCGAGTCTGTCCAAGGAGGCTTCACACGCTGTACAAATGTGGGCTGATGGTATTTTGTCCCATTCTCAGCGAAGAGCAATCTTTAAGGCGTCGATCGTCTCATATTTTTTAGCTGATACTTTGACCTCTAGAATGAACCATATGGAAAAGTCCATTGGGTTTATGTTCGGGAAATATGGAGGCCACTGTTGTGATGAAATGAAGCTGGGAAGTGTTTCTTGTTTTTTACAAGAAAAAGTTCCCACGTTTTTTACGTTGGGTTTCACTGGCTTTATGTGATGGTGCCGAGTTTGGTTGAAACATCCAATGGTTTCAATGATTTTTTAGTGCCTAAGGTAACAACGCATAATTTAAAATCTTTTTACGGCAGATTTAAGTGGCATTTACCGCGGCCCAAACCATCACTGATGCAGCCACTTGCTTTCGCAGAGCAATTCTAAGAGCAGGTCTTAATTGTCTTTTAATTTCCACTGTAACCATACACGATTGTTTTGTTTGTTTACATATTGCTGACCCGTAAAAAAATTTTCATCAGCAGAGATCAAATTTTCTAGCTCGCCACCAATGTGCAAGTGTTTTAACACCATTGCTCTTGCTAGACGAACTGCCTTTTCTGCAGGAGTTAAATCTTGCACTTTTTGTATTTTGTTGGACTTTGATTGTAGTTCATTTTTATGACATATTGAGATTTTTTGCCAATTAAACTGCGTTTTGTCGTGAACTAGATTAAATTCAGGCCTTCCTTGGGTATGTCAGACCCTACCTACTACTATCGGGTTTAACACGCCTTTTCTTAGCAATTTTAAAATTTCATCAGTGATATAATATTATTGACGTTAACATCCAATTCAAACCTTATTTTTCAATATGAATCGTGAATATTTTATTTTAACACATATCAGTCTATTAAAACTGATGGAGTGTTTCAAATAAAAATATTCTACTATCGTAAAACATGCCTTTTCAGTGAATTTATCTTTTGAATTTGATAATCGTTTGATAGATTAGATACGTGGGTTCATTTGTATTCCATGATGTATCGTTTTTATGGAATTAAGTGATTGAATTTGTTATTTTCATTTATAAACCAGCAGTATTACCACTAAACTTAAAATCAAAAAAAAAATAATATCTGAAAGACAAACTTTATGATCAATATAACAAAAGAGACAAAGATTGTTTATGTTAAAATTTGTAAATAATTTATCAGTACGGGCTTTACTTTAAATTAACTTACATAATTTGTCAGCATGCGTCGCACTCGAGTATTAACACAAAATGGTACATGATTATTGTACCAGGTTTACTAGTATGAAAGGGCCAAAAGTTTCATAATATAATAATCAATATATCAAAAGGACACTCCACAACAGTTTATATAAAAGAAAAGCAAGTTAAAAACAGGAGTGAGATGTAAGCTCAATTTATGGTTGATGAAAGATGATTATATTTTTTTAAATTTTATATATCTTATCATTATTTTTTTAGATAAAGGAACGAGGTTAAATAATTATTAGATAATACGGAAACCTAGACATTTACAGGGCCTATAACTTGTCATTTATTTATTTATTAAGGATAACTTATATAGCGCCATTTTCGTAATAAAATACCTCAAGGGCGCTTTACATGGTGATTCTATTGTTAAATTAATTTAATTGAAGCTTTTAAATTTGTAATTTAATTAAAATAATTTATTTTGTTGTCACGAGCTACGGATTTATTCAAATGATTTAGAAAACAAGTGGGTTTTAAGTTTTTTCCGAAACATCACTTCACTTTCACAGCCTCGCACCTCTGCTGGGAGAGCATTCCATGCCATAGGGCCTGCGACCGCAAATGTGCGTTCACTAAATTTAGTGCGCTGTTTGCGTAGAGGTATAATAACTTTTCCTCTCGCCGTAGACGTAGCTGATCTAAGCGTGAGACGCCTGTCAGCTTGTTCATCTGGAATGCATAGTTCCCTTAGATATTCCGGAGCCGAGTTGCGCAGTGACTTATACATAAGCCAACAGAGTTTGTATTCGACCCTCTGCGGAAAACGTAGCCAGTGTAGTTCCCGAAGTAGTGGAGTGATATGACTGAACTTAGAGATTCCGAAAATAAGTCTCGCTGCGGCATTCAATACAATACATTGGCCAATTATTAAAAAATGCAAAACAGTATGGAATTTTACATTATCAATTATAAAAAAATAATAATATTAATATACATGAATTTTAATATTTTCTTAAATGTACGAGTATGTAGCCCGTAAGGGTTTATCAATGAAATTTTAAAATAAAAAAAATAAAAATATAAAGAACAATATATTTCTAGCGTATTTTTGCGATTGTAATGATTAAGTTTTCATTAATGATTTTCTGGTTTAACAACGAGTGCATACAAAACTGCTCGCAGTTGGAATCACGTCATGCCGCCGAGTGCGCTTCGCGGTGAGGCTCAGTAAACTAATACGTGTCGTTTGTCCCATAGGGCGCAAAATGTCTCAATGACAACAACAACAACAAACCATCACGCCGTTTCATTGTAGGGGTAGGCAGAGATGATAGAACGCCACATTACTCTAACTTTACATACAGATCTCGCTTCCTCTACATTCATGCAGGCGCGCAGATTATTCCGACTTTTGACGTATCCATCTTCAAGTATTTGTTAGATTTGGTCATGCTATTCTTTCTCGGTCTTTCTCTATTTTTACATTCATCAACATTCGCATTGTAAATATTCTTAGCCGTTCTTTCGCTAACCATTTGCTCTACATATCTTAACCAGCGCAGAGCTCCTTTCTTGATTTTGTCGATAATGCTTGTCTCAACCTTACATAATGTACGGATCTCAACATTTGTGCATCTATCGTACATAGTTTTACCACACATTTGCCTGAGAGATCGCATTTCAACAGCATTCAGCCTACTTTCATCCCTGTTTTTTCAAGTCAATACTTCGCTCCCATACATCCGGATCGGGACCAGGACTCCATTGTGAACTGCTAATTTTGCTTCTTGCGACAAACATTTATTTTCACATACATTCTTTCATCAGGCACAAAAGTTAAATTTTCAGATTATTTTGGATAAAATGATACAAAATCACGCATTGTAAAATATAGAAATACCAGTTCATATTTTATTTGCATTACTCAGCAATAAAAAATATTGTTCCGTGTGAAAATTTTCAGTGAAATGACGTACTTATTCCTTTATTTCGTATTCAGGCAAAAAATATGCTGAAAAGATATATTTTTAAGGTCTCGCGAAAATCTCAGCAGTTTTATGAAAAATCAAAACCCTGAGACAAGTTTTCCCAAAAATACTTTCAGTTTTCGTTAAACTTGAAACACTTTTCTGTACTGTTCGTTGTTTATTTCAAAATACTTTTTGAAATGTAATTTTAAGAGAGATTTTGTATCAAATAACTTTTATGTGAACTCTGTAAATGAATGAAAATATCGGTTTTCAATTACAAATTAAATTAAATAAAAAATATTTTTAGTTTGAAATTATAACAACAGAGACAAAGAAAATAATATTACACCAGAAAATATGGAATTCTAGATTTTTAAAAGACTCAGGAATAAAACTAGCTATTCATAAACCTTGTGAATGCCTACACTTCCATGTTCCTTTCTCCAATATGCTACATATATGTGTTGCAATATGTTTATCTCAATTTATTTATTTAACACATGCATTTTAAATACACATATGGGTTGGCATATTGCCTAAAGGCAATTTATTCCTACTAACCCAAACCGTTCAGTTTGAGAAAATAAGCAGTGTATGGACATGTTCTAGGTTAATCTACAAAACATTTTAGTTTTATACACAATTTAAAATAAAAACAGACTAAAAATCTACAATTTGCTATGAGAGAGAAAGGATGGTGGGAAGGAAAGAAGGATAACAAAAACCTCTAATATTCGGCAAGTGATATTTTAATGTTATTTCAATGTAAATAAAGAAAATGTCCTCGTCTCTGACATTAGTTGGTTGATGATTTTATAATCGAGTAGCTACTATTCTGAAAGAGAAGGGAAAAAAGAGCGGTTAATATGTATTAAGGGTTCGTTACTAGAACAAAGACACATGTAATTAATATTATGATAGAGGTTGGAAGAACTGTGTCAGATAAACAGGCAAAGGATTGAATATATTGAAAATATTGTGAACAAGTGATAGAATGTGAATGTATCTTCTCTGACTGATACTGAGCCAAAGTTGTTGTCCTTGTTTAATAACCTCCTAGATTAAATTCAGTGGTTAGCAACAAAAATTTTGACAAACTTATAATATTGTTGATTTAACCAGCTGGTTCAAGAAAAATCATAATAAATATAAAATGTTTTCTGGCGTTGCCTAGTAGGTATGTAGGTGAAATTAATTCAGTCTCATAAAAAACACATCAAAAAGGTTTTGGAGCTTTAGCTTTAAAAAACTAAATAGTTTGAATAATTGATGAAATATGCACGTTAAAACGTACGCATAATGTTATATGTTACACAGTGCATAAAATTGCCACATAAACTAGCCAATGACAGTTCAGGAGCCATGTTAATGACAAAACTTTTATAATTCCTTCTCTTACATGCTCTTTATCTCTGTTGTCAGTGAAATGTTAATTATTTATTAAAAAAAACGATTAGTTAAATAAATGATAAATGAAGTAATATTTTCATCGCTTAGTATCAAGAAATAATCATCAGTTAATTTAAATGTCCTCGGTGTAGCTATTGAGCTCATGATAAAGTGCATTAGCCTTTTATTAATGCTATTCCGATTCAATTTCTCAATTGATTAATTAATAAAACAATATTTTCAGATAATACTAATGTAAAAAATATGAAGGTTTAGATGTAGTGTTTTGCCCATATTTAAGACATGTGGTGGGTAAAGAATCAGGAAACCACTTTTCACAAATTTGACTGATGAAAATGTACCAGGATGGATGAGGCGCTTATCTATACCTGTTGTTCAACCACAGATGTTTATCGACGTGGTTTAAAAGTCGATAAGTAACTTGACCAATCGCCGTGAAACATGATTAATTTATCACGGTCACGTGGCGTTTAATTGCATTATAAGTTTGTGCACAAAGCATTACAACTTTATAAAACAAATTTATTTTGATTTACTGAAAGTTTAAGAGTATTTTACAAATTTAATGAGTATTCAACGGTGCCAAATAATATTAACATACGCAAAACCAGAGATCTTACATATACACTAGGGTAGGCCGATATTTTTTTTTCTGAACTTTGAAATGGAAGGGGTCCAAAAAATTGCCTTTTGGGTTATTCAGAATGCAGAAATACTTATAAAAAAAATTGTACCACTTTTGGCCCTCAACCAGAGCTTGGAGTTTATGAAAAAGTAATTTTTGGCGCTAAATAAGAAAATCAGTTTTATTAAATTTGGTAATTTGCATTTAACTTAAATAAATAAGCGTCCAAGAGCGTGAGTTACATTTTGTTTTGTAGTTAATGGGTAGCATTGCTTTCATTGTTTTTGTTAATATTAGCCAAGCGCTCAACGGAATCAGTTCCGCGGAGTGTAAACTTTTTGCATTTCAGTAGTTTTAAATCGTGTTCGAATTTTCGATGTGATTGAGTTAGGTATGTTTTTACCAACAAAAAAATATTTAATCAATACAGTTATTTGTCAAATATTCAGACAGTTATAAACTACAAACCTCGGTTCAGGGTCAAAAGTAGTATGGAATATTTTTTTTATGATTTTTATATTTAATTTGATCCAAAACGCAACTTTTTAGACCCCTTTCACTTTGATGTCTAAAAAAATAAAAAACTTCATAGATCATCAGCCCACTCTAATATATACGTAGCAAAACGTAAATAATTTGAATCGTGACATTTTATATTTAGTGTTAACTCGCATCAAGTTAAAGTATGGCACTATAAAAAAAAAACATAATTAGAATCGCTAAAAGGATAAACAATCATGGTGAGAAATGTTTAATGGGTCGATTATAACCGATATGTACGGCCATTGTGATTGAGCAACTGACGTCTTTTTTCATTCCGGAGATTTTAGATTCAACACTGACTTTTAACATTATAAAATATTGACGCCTAACAGGGGAAGTCTTCAACAACGATTCAAGCATCAGCAGTGGTTGTCAAAATACTTGATTCAGTTACTCAGATATAATATATGGATATGACACTTCATACAAATCCGAGCTAAAAAGTTGTCCCAAAGAAAAAGAAATGGCCAGTGGAGGTGTTGTCACGTCATATCACGTCGACTTTGACAAGCAAAACACGTAGTAGCTACAGTAAAAAGCACTGACTGTTAACATCGGTATATTGTAAGTTCTATTCAGTATGTCGCTCCCTTCCGCATATGCGTCACCTTTGTTTGTTGTTTCACTATACGCTTGACTAACTAAACAGGACAGAGACATGAGATAACTCACGACTAATGACTAACTAGTAACATATTGATTAGACTTTTTTTAACATTTCATCCTAGAATTTATAATAAGGTTAAATATATTTCTTCACCCAACACGAAGTAACTACTATTCAAAAAAATAAAATAACTCAGTGGCTTAATAAGTTAGGAAGAAAATAAACTGAAAACTCATTAAACTACATTGCGAGGTAAGTTAAATTATTATTAATATTATCCACGACAATTTAAACACTATACAATACAATGACAAGAAGAATAAGATTTATAAAAAATATAAACAATGGTGTGTGTATTGTGTATGTATATGTGTGTGTATACATGTATGAATATTTATATGGGTATTCGTATATGTATGTGTGTATATACATATATGTATGTATGTGTATATGTGTATGAATGTTTATAAGGGTGCACACGCGTGTATGCATGTGTATGGAGATATATAAATAAAAATATATGTTAGTCTGCCTTGGCACGGATCTTTTATTAGGATTTTTTTTATGATATGTATTAAAAAAGAAAAACTTTATTAAGATAAAAACATTATTTATTTATTTATTTAACTTTTGTACATAATGTTATTTGAACGTTGGCGGGCTTATTGCCAAATGGCAATTTCTTCCAACCAACCAATAAAATAAAAGTTTTATTTTTATAATTCAAGTTACAGAACATATTCAATAAAAAAAAGATTAAAAAGCTAAAAGTATATAAAAATAGAGATAAACGTATTTGTTTATAAATTACCTTAAATCAAAACTATTACTCAATGGGAAAAGGGAAAAAAGAGAAAAGAGGAAAGAGGAAAGAGGAAAAAGGAAAGGAGGAGAGATTAAGGAAGAGAAAGGAGATGTTTTTTCAGACGTGATTTAAACAGAGATAATGTAGTAACATCTTTGATGGTGGGTGGGAGATGATTCCACAGTCGAGCCGCATAGACACTATATGAGTTAGAGAAGAAAGAGGAATTGTGGATGGGTATTAAGAGAGTGCCTTGAGAATAAGAACGAAGAGGTAAACCATGAACTGATAAGCGTTGAAATTTTTCACCCAGGTATATAGGAGGAGCGTTAGGACTATGAAGTACATTGAACAGAAGTGAGAGAGAGTGGTAGTCTCTCCGCTGTCTAATTTTGAGCCATTTCAGTTGCCTACGATAATCAGAAATGTGGTCATATTTCCTAAGACCAAAAATAAACCTTATGCATGTATTCTGAAGTCGTTCAAGTTTATCGAGTTACTCACAGCTTAAATCAGTCATGGAAACATCAGCGTAATCTAGAATGGGTAGTAGTAATTCTTGCACAAGGGTGCATTTAGTACTTATGGGTAAGAATTTTTGCAACCTTTACTTACCTGTGAAAGGTTATACCATCGCTTTTCCAGATAGATTGGTCTAGTATCTTAGCGTCAATTTAAGCATTTTAGTAATTACAAGAAGACAAAAGTTCAAAAGTAGCCGGGGGCTGCTCACAACAGACTAAAGTCTGTTCTATCAAATATATGCCAATTGGTAGCAGGTTGAGGGACCATATTTCGAACGCTCGTGCTTACTATAGTTACCTCAATGGATTCAGTAGTGGCTTTGAAAGGACAAGGAGGGATGCGAGGGCAACTAAGGAGGGTTGTGATTTTTTTTAAATTTGCGACAATAACAACCGACACCAATAAAAACGAATAGATTTGTAAAACATACAAAGATTAACGTATTTTATGTTATTGTTTAATCTATACGGCTCTTATAAGATAATAAATTATCCTCCATAGGTTGGATTATAAATGACACTTGGGCATCAAATTGTAAATGATTTCCAATGAATTTTAGAATGGTCCAATGAACTTTATAACAAGAAACAAGTATATTGTATTACAGGGTCGTAAAATGGATTGTGTAATTTCTATCCTCAGTCATTAATCTTAGTATTATGTACTATTCTACCTACCCTCCCCATAGCAGTGTCTTTACGAAAATTCCATTTCCACTTTGAAGAAGAATATGAACGTAGCAAAAATAAACAAAAATTTTAATTGATTTATTTTTATTGAAAAAATTATTGCAAAAAATAAAATACATACTTAATAACAGGGAACCTATATAAAACCAATTAATGTAAAATGAAAACGGAGTGTTCTCTGTTTATGATAGTCTCCATCTAATATGGCAAAGCCTGTTCTATGATGGAGATTTTCTATCTTTAGAGCATAAGTAGTCCTATACTAATAAAACAATAACATTAAAAAGAAAAACTAAAACTGCCTAGTTATAAATGCCTAGCTTATCAAATGTGAGAAATTAAAAATCGTTATTATACAAATATAAATAAATATATGTGCCAAGAATACATGTTACTTAAACATAAATAATACAGTATAATATATAATAAAACAAATATAAAGCAATGAAATACATAAAAATATAAATAATGTATGTACCAATTATATAAAGTACTACGTTAATAAATTATTTTGCATACAAACTAAATTATTTAATTTCACTGACTTTTACTTAAAACAAACGTTACTACCCCAAGGGTATTTTATGAAAAAAAAAGAATTTCGCAGAAAACTCAAAATATTAAAAAACAGTTTTGTACCATATTTTTTAAAGTAGTATTTATGGCATCTTAGCTGGGGTATTCCCGGTACTCCCCCAGGGACTCGTGGTTTTTTTACATGTTTAGGCTAGGAAAGGTAAAAAAAAAACTTTTTTCTAACCCGTTTTAAAATTATTAATAGGTCATCCTCAACAGTTATAACTAAAATTTATTGCAACAAAAAATAAAAAAAACCGTTTTCAGAAGGGAATATATAAATTAAGGCATTTAAAAGGTTAACGACCTTCAATTGGTTGGTTTAAGTAATCACAATTGTGTAACATTAACCATTCTGCCTGTGTTTTAACATAAATAGTTTTGTATTATTGAATCTTATTCAACTTATTTTTAAATGTACCTACACTTAAGATAATATTTAGTTTTATATAAATCATCCTTACACTGTATAATATTTACCAGTCCGAAGATGCTCATTAAAGAGTGAAAGCGCCAATTGGTCAAAATAAATAAGTGGAAGTGTACCAAGTATTTTTTAAATTAATAATTTATATGTAAATATAAGCTATTACATCATTATTATGGAATTCCGTCAAACAATTATTTAAATAACATAAATAGTTCTTCAATTCTTACATTTGTTGATTTTTGTTAAGTAATCATGGTAAAAGCATTATTGATTTAGGTGAGATTCATCTGGCTAAAATTATTTACCTACCAGGCAAAGCTAGAAAATATTATCCAATTTTTAAATTTTATTTTATGAGTGTCAAAATATTGATAGACAAGACTAAATTTCATCTCGTAGGGAGTTATCCAGATTAAAGTTTATTGCAACAGAGATAAAAAAATATTTTTGAAATAAGAACACCGAAATCTTGGCATTTAAAGGGGTTATGACCTGTCATATATAATTTACTTGACATCTGGTAAATCAAGAACGTGGAATTTTTAACACACCATTATATTCAGCCATTATTTATCAAACTACCTCACAAACGAGATACGGTAACGAGACAAGGGTACAAATTTATTACGGTCCAGTTTATAGAGATAAATAAAACAGTGGGTGCGTTCTTATAATTTAATTACAAACCGAACGAATTCAGTTTGTAAATGTACCCTTTTTAGATTGCAAATAAAACAATAGATAGCACTTTAATAATTGGCATTCCAACTGCTGAATAAGTGTTAATCCTGAAGCTTGGATCATATTATAGCAATGCCTGCAGTGAAAATGAATTTACTTCCTCCGCATATCCGAAAACCCTTTTTTAAAACCAAGGGTCTTCCTATTGATTTCGCTTATAATTTTTTTTTTTGTTTAAAATCGAGTATCTTTATTTCTTTTCAATTTTAATTGTTTGATTTTAATAGTCTTTGCACTGACAGACGGGCACCGTGGCGTAGTTGGTTAGACGGCCAACTGTGAAACTGGCGTCGGGTGTTCGATTCCCGCCAGTTGCAAAAAAAAAAATCCAACTAAGATTTTTTTCTTAATTGGTCTGGGTGTTGTGGTGTATCTTTCATTACCTCCTTCCATATCCCCTCTATGCCACCTGCTGACAAGCCTCAAAAAAGAGGCTTAGCGGGTTATTCCCTTAAAAAAAAAACTAGGAGTTTGGCAAATAACATAGAGATCTTTAGAAGGGGCTTTTGGAGACCCCATTCAAGGATTAGCGACAAAAACTGAGACAGCTAGGACATCTCTGTACATCAGAGGCAGACGGATGCAAATCCAAACGTGAAATGTTCAACAATAGCCTGAAAAATCTTCTTTCTCTAAATGATTTTTAATAATTCAGAACATTAATTAGTATATTTAGTATCTTAATACGTTGGTCCTTTCATTATAAGACCTACACTTTTCAAAATCAATTTACATGATCATAAATTGGATACGGAAATGTCAATCATTCCATATTTCTAATCTGTTTCATAAAATTAAAACACCTTTTTTTTATACGGCATAAAATTGTTGGTGTGTTTATTATTATCAATTATTTGAAATGTATTTTATGTTTTTAAATATAAATATTTGGATTCTTATGATTAACGTAATTTTTTCTATTAAATAAATATAAAACAAGTTAGTTTTGAAACATTTTTTTAATCTCCACCGACCGGTTTCAAAGCTATACAAGTTACTTTATAAGTAATTAATTAAGTAACTTTAAAGCCGGTTGGTGGAAAAAAAAGTGGTTAAAGACAAAAATTTTATACATTTATTTTATTATAATGAATAACAACCAAATTATATATAAAAATAAAAAAATAAACTTAATATTTAGATTTCGGGGTTCATTTTTAACGAGTTGTAAACTTACTTTTAGGGATTAGGAATCAGGTTGTGGTCGTGCGGGGTTTGAACTCAGACCTCTGATCAATGAGTCCTATACACTAGCCATAGGACTTGGTTCAATTATAATAAAACCTTTGTTAAATATCTATACACCCTTGTTACTACCAGAACTTTATATTTTTCTTTTCAAAACGTTCCTTATCTCCATTATGTATCTGTTAATCTCAATAATATTTAATGTGTAGTGTTTTTTTATCAATATTAAGACATGTTAAAAACATATTTTGATGAAAAATTTATATACGCAATTTAAAATGAAAAAAACTGTAAGAAACATCTTTTTAAAAGTGGAAATAATATTTAGTGCTGGGACGCTGTCCTGAATTTCATTGTGAAGACTCTACATGAAAATGGTTTCAAACATGGTGAGATTTTTCAGTAACCGGAAATGCCCGGGTCACGATTATGTATACGGTGCTCGAAAACCTCCTCTGTCTTTCTGTTTTGAATAAAAGTTTTATTGACGTTGTGTCTAAAATAAATTTGTGGTTTAATTTTAGGGTTATTAAAAATTATCACGTTTTGATTATTTCCCAAAAAAACATTTACAAAATCTTAGCAATAATATAAGTTTTCTTTTGCTCATTATGAAAATGCTCCTTTTTTTTAACCAATTTTTTTTCTGCATAATCACAATCAATACCTCATTATGTAAAGGACACTATTGGTATACTAATCGCCGCTTATTTCATTTTGTTGTTTGTGACAGGAAGATAAGATGAACAATATTACGCTTCAGGTGGTGGTAGTCGAGGGACTATTTGAAATATCATACTGAAAAAACGTATTTTCAAATAAATATTTCGTATCCACAATGCCAGGAATCAAACTCGAGACCTCTTGAATGTCAAGCAAACGCGGTGACTACCACGCCACGAGATCGACAATATACGAACGCATAAATATTATGTTACACGTTTAATTTGTTTGCTTCGTGTCCAGTAGCTCAGTCACAAATAACTATCGACGTGCTAATGAGCGACGTAATAACAATTTTTCACCATGGTTGTTTATCGTATTCGCCGTCACAATGGAACATCCGTGAACCTCTAATTTTAAATGTCAAAATGTTAACGTTTTGCGACGTATAATCTTGCTGCGTATTCACATATTTTTATTTCACCGGTGTAAATATGTAAAATATTTCAAAACTGCTATTTCAATTAATTTATTTATTATTTACATGCAATTTATTTCACTAACCCGGCGGTTGGAAAACCAAATGTCAAGAAAAGCAGTCGTCATTGTGATTGTAGTTTATATTCACTTTTTTGTAAAAGATACTCCTTACTATTTTGCAAACGCAATAAATTGTATTATTTTTTATAGTAAACGCCAATTTTTCGCCAATGAACTGTTTTTATTTACGAGGAAAACAAAAAACAAACCGACACGAGCGTTGACTTAGAGATTACCCACGCGTCGACTTATGACTGCGATAACTTAAGCATGTTCATTATAATCGCTCAAATGATTAGCAAATTTTTAAGCACGTCGATAGTTATTTGTGATCAAGCTACTGGAAAATGTAGAATATACAGGCGAATATCTGTGTAAAATATAATTAGTACCCTGGACGAGTATCTTCAACTCGATGGCTACTCTGTGGTAAAAGTAGAGTGCTGATGGTACCGGTCCTCGTTTTGGTTGGCACATTCGGTCACAGTTCACATTCACCCCTAGCTATTATAATTTTTTAGGAGGCTCAGTTGTCAACTGTCAGCTGTAGATGAAGAAACGGAGACAATTTTTTTTCCGAAGAATATAAACTGTATGCGAATTAATTAGGAGGGAGGAAAATGTGTGTTCAAAAGCCAACACGTCGTCCCCACCCCTCGGTTTTTGTTATGCTTATTTTTTTTATTTAGAAACATACAGTCATAAATTTTAAATAATAAAATATTTTCTAAAAAAAAGATCAATTGAAGTTTTAATATATTAAGTAAAAGATAAGAACATTAAATTTAACAAAAATAAAAAATCTGAAGTGAGAAAAGAGTAATTGTTTATAGTTTCGTAATAAATATTGACAATAAATAAAAATATTGAATGGACACTTTGAGTCCATGCAGCACACTTTGAGTCCATGCACACATTTATGAACACATACATACATTCGCACATTTTTTTAAAATTAAAAATAAAATATATTAAAAACTAACAAGTAATTGATCAGCATAAATAAAATCTCAATTTCAGTTAAAACACATAGGGTCAAAAACACTCTGTTTCACACACAGGACTGTATTCCTCGTCCGCTTGGACAAATCATATTTTTAAACCCAATATGTGTATGATTATTATTATTTCTCATCATAACCTATATTTGGAATATTTTAATAAAATAATATAAATTTTCTTATAAACTTTTAGCAAACTAGATTGTAAGATCTGTTAAGTCTTCGTTCTCGCCACGTATAACATTTATCTTAATAAATTATCTTAAATGTAGGTTTAATTTATTTATATTTATTTATTTTACTAACAACATATTTATGTAACATTTAATTGAGGCACAAATTCCAACACCATAAAACCAAAGTCCTGTGTTAAGTTGGGACGAAATGAGTTATTCTCGAGTATTTGTACACGGATTTGAAATGATAAGGAACTTTGATCAATTTATTAATTGAGTACGAATAACAAGAAGATATTCTACACCCAGTGATTTCATATCTCGAACTTTCGAAACTAGGACAACAACCCCCTGTGTCGAACTTTAACCCCTAACCCCAGAGCCTAAGGGATGCGAGGAACTCGCTATTGCATTATACAACCAACCAACATCCTAACACCCTTTGAAAGAGAAAATCTTTGCTACGTGATCCCTTTTCTTTGTTACAGACTTTCCTTTAGCATGCTAAACGCTGAGTTACTGTAATTTGTAATTTACATGCTCGAGACATGTTTTAAACATTTTAGTTCACAGATTTTGGTTTCAATAAGAAATTCTTGTCAAAAAGTTCTCACCTGAATTTTACTTTATAAATATGAAATGTAATGTATTGATTTATTTAGTTGTAACAAAACTTTGACAACTGGTTTGAACTTACATTATACGCATTACGTACAAAACTTATTTCAGTAACTATATCAAGTTTTTAAATTCAGGCATTTTATTTCAATTTTTTTTCATTTGGTATTTCTCATTCTTCATCTGATTAAACTATTTGAGTAACTTTGTATGTGTCATTTCTCAGTTTCTTAAATTTATTTTTATTAAAAAAAAAAATTTGAATGTTTTTTTTAAATATAAACAAATCTATTTTTATACATCTAGTAAATTTTATAACTGCAACTCACCAAAAAAATAGACTAACTTTTGTGCTTGGAGAGTGACTTGAGTGAATTTATATAATTTTGAATATCCAAGTAAATGAGAAAAAAATAAAAACTTGCAGGGTATAAAAGGAAAAACAGAAAATAATAATACATTTATACAAATTAAAATTGAAAGCAGTTTTTACACTTGTTCAAAAAATTTCGTTATTGATACATTAGTTTCAATAGTTTTTAGTTCATTGGGGAGATTATTTTAATTTTTGACACTTTTGAAGACAAAGTTATTTTGACAATGACTTGTGTGGAATTTAGAGATTTTGTTATTATTTTAGTATCTGAGTGACTTAATCATCTCAATTTTTTTTTTCTTTATAAATTTGTATACTTGACTACCAAGACATTTAATTTTATCAGTTGTATCAAGTACTGAACATGTTAGATCGTAGTAAGTTTTGTTGCAATTGCTCTGGTAAATAATTATTTTTACTACTGAATCTAAATGTGTTGTTGTTAATTAAAAATGAGATTATTTTTGTCCTTTCCGTATTTAAAGGTTATATATTTTTGTCAAAACATAATTTCAATTTATTCATAACGTCATAAGGTATTAAGTTTCAGTAAGCTCTCTCAACAAATTTTTAAAAATAAAAACGGACCTATCACCGTATCCTGAGGTATCCCAAAATCGCAAGTCTCCATTTGACCATATGTTTATTTTATTTTTACCATTTGAGGTCGTTGGCATAGATAACTTGTTAGCCATTCAATGGTTTTGCCATTCATTCCCAAATCTTTTAAATTTTATATGAGTTTACCGTATCAAATGCTTGTTGGCATTATTGGTTAGTTTTCTAAAATAAGATTTTTTTAGTAGGCATGATATTGTCAATAACTTTTATCACAAAACGATATTCTCTATCATTTACTTTACATGAATATGTTTCATTATTCTGTTTTTTTTTTGATCCATAATAATTTTTTCTTAGCTGAAATTTTGGTTTTGTCTCTTTTGTTGCATGCTTTTTGACACCAGTCTTTGAAGAAATCCATAAAAAAAATATTGTCATGACACTATTGCAAGCGTTCCTGTTATACATGGATTATTAACTTTTGTGAGTTTTGTTTCTAGCAGAACCTTATTTCAAGTCATCTTGAAATAAATTTTACTTTGGATTACGAAACATTAAAAAATGTGTATTTTAATGAATTAAATATAAAATATAATTATTAAACTATGTAAAATAAAATAAATAAAACAATTTTGTTTTAAACCACTTATTTAACTTAAATTAGTGTAACAAAAAGTTGTTTTATTTATTTTATTATAATATACAATATTTTGAGTTTGTCCAAATTTTTGTAGACAAGGACTGAATTCAACTCCCTGGGGAGCTGTTCATATTAACATATTACAACAAAGATGAAGAACATTTAAGAGAAGGTAATATAGAAGTCTAGGCATCTACAGGGTTTATGACCTGTCAATGGCTTTGGACAAACTAAAAATTTGGACAAACTCAAAATATTGTTGATAAATTACCTGGTCCATGAAGGAGTATAGAAATTGAAAAAATAATATTTTCAGGCGTTGCCTAGTATGTAGGTGAAATAATTCAATTAGATGAATCTCACCCGCGTAAATAAAGGTTTCAGCTCTTTAACTTCACAAACATCAACAGATGAAAGAATTGAAGGAATATAGATGTTCAAATATGGGCAGAATGGTGAATATTACACAGTGTGTAAAGTGGCCACTTAAACCAGCCATTGACAGGTCATAAGCCCTGTAGATGCCTAGACTTCTATATTACCTTCTCTTAAATGTTCTTCATCTCTGTTGTAATATGTTTATCAAAATGAATAACCACAAAGTTAGTGCTTCAAATGTATTCAGGTGGACAAAAAATACAGATCTGTGTGTGAAGTAGAAATTGAATCCTGGAAAAGAGATTTTGATATTCGTGTAACACATAATATGTCTTCACGACAAAAATAACTACGAATTTGCAAATCAACTTTTATCGTAACTTTAATAAAGATACAGGAGTCGAAAGTTTACATACAAATAAAAAATGGTTGAAAGTAAATAATATGGAAATAATTTGCATTAAGAAAGTTCATAAAAATAATGCTTGTTTGATCAATAATCAGACAACCTTTTAATACTGTCCAAATAAGATGCTCCATGTAATGGTCACCCTAAACTTGTTAAACTCACGCTCCTCTCTTCATCCCTTCTCTCTCTTTCTACAACTTTATCTCCTACAATATAAAATATTTTAATAACCTTATATGTGTATGTAAGGTTAATTTATTAAAATGCATGGCAGGTTGGCTTTATAATTTTCTGCAATAACTATGGTGAAAGTGTGCGAGTATAGTTGGTTTTGCATCTTGATTTAATTGGTATCCTGACGAAGAGATGGATATGTCTCGAAACCGCTAGATGCTGAAAACGCGGTAAGTGGTTATTGACAAATTTTTAATGACATTTGTAATATCTTATATATTACATTGATTAGTTATTTATTTATGTTTATTCAAAATATGGATGGGTGTATTGTCTGAAAGCAAATTGTTCTAATATTATATGGTTTTATATCATTTTACTGTAATCCATAGTTATCCCTTGTCGAAATCCAATTGGAGCAAAATTGGTCAATTTTAGAGAATTAATAAGAACACCATTTAGTTAAATTTTAAACATTAATTTCACAAATCATTACATCAAATGCAATTAAATTGATTTTTTTGGCATGGATACTTGATTTATATGAATATTTCCATTTCGATAGTATAATTCCTTTCACTTATCAGATTATGACCAAAAACTGGAAGAAAATACAACTAATACCGAAAAAGTTCAATTTTAAAAAAAACTTTGTAAGTATGGACCGAGATGGCAGTCAAACTCTTATTCAAGCCTGGTGGTGTATAAGGCACGGTAAAGTACATGTAGTGTATCGCAATCATGTGTTACAAGAAGGTGATCAGTCATACGCTTCGGGAACCATTCCAAAAACAGTAAAATACAGTAGTGTTAAACTACCTCATAAACAAATATTTCGTAATATATTGACCCTCCCACGAATCAAACCCAGGACCTTAAGCATTGACAAACATATATTAAATTAAATTAAAGGGACCAAAGCGCTTATTGGTCTAATGTAACGAGTCGAACTGTATCAAATAGGGGAGACAGGTTCTGGTTGGCGAACGGCCATTTAATCTTTAATTTTTGAACTTTGTGCTTAGTGACTAAGTCGTAACCTAAGAGTAATAAAAGGCCTCTGGCTAATAGAGTCACATTTATGTAGAAAAACAATTCTTTGATAAAAAACCACAAAGATAGCTACAGATTACAGCAAAGCAACAAGCAATAGGTACTCGAGTCGAGAATTGAAAGCGCAAATCAAAACCGCCCGTTACACGTTTGCAGTTAAACTAAAAACTAAACCGAAAATAGATCCAATAGGGCTAAAGGACTTCACTAGTGAATTAATCGTAGGTTGTAATTATCGGTAATACGTGCCCGCGGTTGCTATTTTACTAGCGATCAGATCAATCATGTGTGTATACTTCTGTGTCAAAAAACAAGTTTTCTGCTCTCGCAAGACTATATATGGGATTCTACTTTATTATCAGTATTTCAGTTCATACATGACGTATCCGCCATGTGATATTATTCAAAAGTAAAGTATTACCTATAATAGTTTAAAGTTATTTTTATGATAATGCAACGAGTATTGGTGGAAGATAAGAAATTTATGTAGATTTCAGTTTGGAGCTGGATAGTAAATTCGTACGCTTACCTCAAGAGTAATTGTTTTAGAACAATCGGTATTTTTTCTGTAATTTTAAAGTTTGATTAAGAGAAATTATATGAAAAAAATGCTCAAGGGGAAAACTGGTTAAGATAACGAGAGCTGTACAAGGAATTAGTAAGAAAAAATATCAATTACAAATGTTACTCAACCAATATTGCTGAAAAATTCAAAAAAACTGCATTAATTAAGGATCTTATAATCTTTTACAGAATATTTTTTTTTGTCTTTCTTATGTTGCACAAAAATATTATTACTGTCTATTTATTAAAGGAACAAAAACTCATAACATTTCTGGTATACCCACAAAAAGGCCATGCCTTTGTGGAATTTTTTGTTAACTATTTTTACTGTTTATATGTATTTCATTTCATGGCTTCGTAATTATCATGTATTTTTTGAGTACTCTATTGTACCTCTCATATATGTTGTAAAAAAAAACAACAACAAAAAAAAAATCTAGCTTTTCGATCGATCTGCATTTGGTCTGTTGTAAAAATATGTTAACACGGGTTCTAATGTGAAAACCACCAATTCAGGGAAAAAAATGTTTAAAAACAATGTTTTTCTGAAATTGTGCGAGTTGCTTTGCCACTTGCGACTAATGCAAATAACGTTAAATCAGTATTCTAAGATTCAAGAATTCTTGCTTTAAACCCTTATGAATTTCCTTAAGATGAGTTCATGGCAGGGTATGTCACAGATAGACCGCTTTCTTGACAATAAGTGCCGTCAAACATTATTATAATGAGCAACCTAGTCAGAAGCTAAATATTTCTGCTGCATGCATTCAAAATATTATGTGTGTCACGTATAATCTCTAATTGCTTATCTTTTATCTATTTTACAAGAAAACATAATAATGTGCACTTATGTGACGGTTTTTTTTTCAATTACAATGTTTTTAAGAAAAATATGTTTTTATTAATTTAATTTCATCGTAGTTAATTTTTTAATTGAAAATGTTTTTGCCTTCACCCGGGGTGTGGGATAAGTAGGCGAACCACAATCACTCTTAGAAAAATTGTCCAAAATCTCATGCAGAAGGAAATATTTCTTCTTTTAAATTCCAAATACTCCTTATTGTTTGGATACGTAATGATACCACCTTCTCTGTGTTAATGATTTCATTTAGTTTTTATTTGCAAAAACACTTAAATTTTGACAACTAGCCCCGGACTCCCCTAAATTCGTTTATAAATAATAAAATCAAAGTTGATTAACATAATCACATTAAAATAAGATAAATTTCCAAATATCTTAAAAACATTCACAATTTAAACTTCTGATTAAAATTGTTTATCTATAAATAATAAAACTCGTAAAATGAATCGTTGCTGTATAAAACTGTCATTTATAACCACAAAGATAAATATGTATAAAAAAACATGTCGTTATTTGAGTAAGCCTAAAAGGTTTTGAAACTTTGAAAGTTTCGAAGTTTTTGGTAGTGACTGCCATTTTTAATGGTTGGAAAAATTATCTTTTTCTTCGGTAGGTTGAAAGATTATGACCAAGACGAATGGGATTTTGAAAGTATTACGAGCTTTAAGGACTCTTCGAGTCTTCTCGGTTCTTAGGATGCTTAAATATTTTATGAAACTCATGTAAGTGAAAGGTTTTTTCACGAAAAAGCAATTTGTATCGCCCCTATAAATCTGGAATATAAGAAAACATTTTCAGTTCATATTTTAGTAGTTTGGAAGAGTAATTACTTATAAATTTAAAAACCCCAATTTTAGAGCCTCAGAAAAAACGTTTTAGTCATCACATCGCCATCGTTATTCTCTTTCCGCACCTAATGGTTCATAAGGCACTGTATTCGTACGCAAATCGCAGTGTTTTTTGATATTTTTTGTTACATGAAGGTAAGAAAATCAGTCTTGCGCTTCAGGTACCAGTCCACAAACTATGAAATATTCGAGTGTAAAAACACCCTTTTAAATAAAAAATTCACATTAACCACGTCGAGAATCGAACTCGAGACCTCTTGCATGGTAGGAATACACGCTGACCATTTCTCTCCGAGGCCGACAAATAAGACATCAATTTTTATTAAAATAACGAAAGCGCCGTGGCGCAATTGGTTAAACGGCCAACCAAAGACTGGCGTCACGGGTTTGATTAGTCAGTTCGGAGAAAGAAAAAAAAAAGAAATAGTCTGGGTTTTGTGGTGTGTTTTTCATAACTTTGCTCTATTTTCCACCTGCTGACACGCCTTTTAAATGAAATTTAGCTGGTTGTTCCTAAAAAAACGAAATCTAAAAAAAGCAAATCCTCAATTTTGGGTTTTGTTTTCTTCACGTACTTTTATAAAAAAATTTTTTTTACTTTAAATTGGTTTTCCTATTATGCACTCATGAATTTGTTTTAATTCTTGATTATGTATGTATTTTTTTCAAATCCAGTAACGAAGAAAACAAAATGCATTATAATATTGTCATTTTCAATTTTCCGAAAAGTCAAATTCGTCAGTTTAAGGGTGAAAAGAAAAATATATTGTTTCATTTCTAGTGTAGTAGTTAAATTAGTAGTTCAGTTAGTTTAGTAGTTAGTAGTTATTTATGGTTTGTATTGTTAATTCAGTTCTTTTTACAAGAGACATGGCAAGTCGAAATTTTA
The DNA here is from genome assembly GCF_059751315.1 of Micrasema longulum. NCBI lineage: Eukaryota > Metazoa > Arthropoda > Insecta > Trichoptera > Brachycentridae > Micrasema > Micrasema longulum. Next base: position 687,414 of record NW_028278059.1, on the reverse strand, counting down.
CTGAGTTACACAGTTAGCTATCGAGTAAATGGGTGCTCTGCAAGATATCGGAGTCACTGTCACCTTTTTATATTGTTATTACTATAATTATTAATTGTCATAACAAAAACTAACTTAAAAATAAACACAAAGGGGTCAAATATAAGGAATTTAATTAAAACACAAATATGATTCAAAATAATATTCAAGGGTTTTTTGAAGCAAAAACAACAACTGTTTCATGAAATTGAGTCAAAAATGTTTGAAGATTCCCAACAAAATTTACAAAATCAAGGGTGAAATGTTATCAAATAAAACCGTACGATAACACGAAATCCACATTTAAACTTAGAATAAAAATACAATATTTTAAAAATAAACAATTATCAAAGCAATAAAATTACTTGAATTCAGTAACGAAAACAAAACTATAAAAATATTTTACGAACTCTAAATTTTGAATAAAAAAAATAAAAATACTCAAATTTGTGACAAAATCTCTATGTGTTTTTAAAAGTTTATATTTTCATGTGTATTATTCGCAAATTAAGTAATTATTTATTCAATAACGATTAAGGTACATATTATTGAAATGCTTTCAATTTTAAATTATTTATAATATTTCCTAGTACCTACATTCAGGAGGAATCGCGCGATATAATTTAATATTTGCATTGTTATAGGTATGTAAAAGGAAAAAAAAAAATTAAACAAATCAGGTAGCACAAAACTTTCTCATTATAAACACAGTCGTTTTAAAAAAAACTTTCCATACCGTAATTAAAAATTCTAAAAATTTCAATTTTAAATTGAAATTTCGATTTTATATTATAATTTCCTTTAAAAATGAATGAATTTATTTCCAGTTCTCAGCGTTTTCCGTAAACTGCTTCTTTGGAGAGAATAAAAGTTTTCCATGAAAAAAAACTTTTTTAATTACAACGCAATACACTCACAATATTTCCTTCGCAGATTTTCGTGAATAATTTCTGTTATAACTGAGAATAGTGAACAAAACAGGAAGTCATTTCTGCTATAACAAAGAGACTTTTAGAATTAATTGACAAAGGATTTCTTGAAAATAAAAGCACAAAGTGTGAGAAACGATTTATGATATAATCAAGTCTAACAAAGTATTCTTTCATTGCTGCACATTTTTTTTCATATTATTAACTAAAAGGCACTTAAAGCATCAATAAAATAATGTATGGCTGAAATAACAATTTATTTATTTAAAATAAAATTTTTAGACACATTCATTTTCTATTTGTGGATATCTATCTGTGTCTTGATTAATTCATAATACCGAACAATTAAATATAAATTAATTAATTAATTTAATTCCATAAATTAAAAATATACTTACTCTATTTTTTTTTTACCTTTTACTTGTTTTTTATTTTTTACAATTATATCAAATCGCATTGTAGTATTGGCAAATACGCATTTTATAGATACAAATTTTTATTTCTTATTTTTTCGTGATAATATATGCTTGCTTGTTTATTAATTTAACTTAAAAATATATGTCTTGCTTACCGTAACACTTTATTTATTGTTGGCTTTACAGAGTTTATTTTATAAGCTTATATCTTTGCATTTTTTGTTTATATGCTTACTGAGTTTTCTTGCATACCTTTTTTATTGTTGTTTTTTTTACTTTGTAAAACTTTTTATTATAACCTTTTTAACTAATTTCCCATATTTTTTCTGTATATTCTGTGTTTATTATTTAGTATGTTAGCATGTATTGCATTTTTGTTTTTTGTAAATGCCTTTTGGGCGTTAATGAACAAAATAAATAAAGTTAAAAAATAAATAAAGTAAACAAAAACAAACGATACAGTATAAAAAATTAAAAAATCCAATCCTTATACCAGAAATAATATTGAATTATAATTAGATACAATACAATATTAAAATAAAAATTTAAAAAAAAGAACATTTAAAAAAATCAATACCATTAATATTATCTGAAAAAATATAAATCATGTAAGTGAACTGATAAAAGGGTATTCGCAAAGATTTGCTTCGACCTAATAGAGATCAGCCGAAATAAAGTGAGGTTTATCACTAGAGCACTGCGAATTGAACAAACACCTTAAAAGAATAACCTTTCAGAAACTTCTAGATGTAGGTTCTGCAGCGCAGATGAGAAAACACCTACACACATTATATGTGAGTGTGGTGCTTTGCATTATAAAATGGGCCCCATCCTCAAAGGACCACTGATTAAACCTGAGAATGTTAAAGAGCTCGTTCTCCGTTTAATAGCCCGATGCTTTACGGATCTAGGCTTTTAGGTAAATTATTTTTTCTGTGTACGAGGATGATTTAAATCGCATCCCATCATTTCTGTTTATATGGCTGGGATGTTGGTATACCTCGATTGCTTTTTTCACTAATAGAATTTAATGACTCTTCGGTCTCCTAAAGATTACCGTCTTAAAGCAAAACGTATGTTCTATTTCAATGTGGTGTTCGTCTAAAGCCGATTTTTCGGGGAAGCCGAGCTTGAATGCACTTATGTATTCCCTTCTTCGGGTTGTATTTTTTTGGCATTCTGCCCGATTCAGCCACATGAATCTATGGGCGGGGAGAACAATCACATAAGTCAACTTTTTATTTTTTTTTATTTGATCATCTTGTAGTATGCAACTATGCTCAAACGTGTTCCAAATAACGTAAGTCAAATAATTATATTCATGTTTTTTGTAAATATTTCTTGATAAGATTTCATAGTTAAGGATTTATTTGAAATGATAAATAAAATTATCAATAAAATTTCTTAGTTATTCTATTTTATTTTTGACTAAAGAGCGCTTTCGTCTAAGAAAGCATCTTCAGGACTGGTAAATTTTTTACAACATTTTGAATTTCGATAATATTTGCTACAAGGTTTGGTATAAGATGATCAAATAAGTATTTTATTAAGGGACAGACAACACAAATATTTTTACAACTGGTTTACAAAAACTGTTCATTTTTCGGAAAGTTTTAGACCAAAATTGGGATTAAGTCCTAGTAATTTTTATAATTATTATTATTGAAAACGCAAGGAAAAAACATATGAAAAATGTAAATACACTTTTAAGCAGATTAACTTAGCACAATGTCTTGATTTTATGATAGGGAAGTTTACATATTTTTGAATTACATTCATAAATATTTGTACCTCAGAAGCAGATGGATGCAAATCTAAACGTCAAATGTTCAAAAATAGTCTAAAGAATCTACTTTCTCTTATTGATTTCTAATAATTCAAAACATCAATTTGTATTTTTAGTATCTTAATACATTGGTTTTTTATTATAAGACTTACGTTACTACAAAATTGATTGAAATGGTAATAAATTGGACACGAACATCGAAATGTCATTTCATCAAAGTCTGGATTTGCATCCGTCTGCCTCTGAGGTAAAGTTCTCGTTGCGCCAAAAGCACTCGTTGGTGAATAAAATAAAAGTGATACTTAATCAAGAAGTTTAATTGATAATTTTATCAAAACCATTAAGTCAAATAACTTTTTTAAGGATTATATTATCAATGTACTTATTACTAAGGGCACGTCAAATATTTTTTTACCCTTTTAAACGTTAGGAGGAAAACGCTTTCTCTCTCCTTCAAAACTCACTATCCGATTCCACATTCCTCATAATTTAAAATGTACAACATAATGTACTAAAAAAAATAAAAAATTGCAAGCGCTATCTCCCAATTAAAAAACAGCTGTAAGTTTTATTTCATTAGGTTATTTTTATTTTGTGTATGTATTTTTATGGTTTTTTAACACAAAATTTCGACCAACTCTTCATTTGACCAGTCTGCTTTTTAGTTAGATAGAAGTTTTTGCTTTTAGCGATAAGTCTACCAAAGAACTTATTCCTCGTAGTTAAAGTTTTAGATAAATAAAAATATATGCGGTGCCAAATAATTTTGATGAAAGGGTATTTGAACAATGTTTTTCTGACACTCTCTCAAATGTCTCATCGATATCGTGCAAAAAATAAACCTGCACATCGAACCGATTATGCCTTACTAAAATTGACAAAATAGACAAAATAGACGTTTCGTTATCCTGTATTCCACACCCCAAAACCGAAATGATTTTGTTTTATTTTTTAAGAAAGTGTATTAAAATGAAATTATCGATGTCGGTATTTTTCATTTTTTCAAACATGATTGGTAACCGTACGTCTGAAGTAGGCAAATGAGACAGGACGCTTTTATGGGTTTTTGGGTGGTTCTTACCATATGAAACAATTTATTAAAAAAACAAACCAACAGAGACACGTCAATAGTAAATTTCAAGCTAGTTTAAAAAAACTGGCTGCTCTAACGCACACTTATCAAATGCAAAAGCACTGCTCGGTAGATTCTTTAAAAAGATTTACCCCTGGACTATTTTCAACGGTTAATTGTAGCGACGGGAAATTTTGAATAGATATGTAAATTGTAATTTTTGGATCAATCATAATGTTTTCAAGCAGAAAAGCAGTACTTTGGTACAAAATCAAAATATTCATCGGTAAGTCGTAACAAAGAGAACGTAAGAATCAACATTTAAAATGTCATTGTTGGATCATCATTGCCATTTTCAAGCAAAAAAATTAGTGGGCCTAAGGGAAATAATATTTACCTGTCAAGTATTTGTGACAATTGACAATTTCAGGATCAACTAGTTGCCTTAGAGCCAATTTATTTTTAATGATAAAAAAAAATACGGTCTACTTCGGTATACAATCGATAAGTCGTAGCAAAGTCAACTTAAGAATCAAGATTTAAAATGCCTGTGCTCGATAGACCGTTTTGTTTTTAAGCAAAATTACTCACATCGAAAGATAAAAAAATCTTGTCAAGTGGCGTTAAAATCTCATTTTATTATTTTGTGACTTATTTGACTACACATTGTCGACCCGAGATTGAGTAAAGCATTTACTTGAGCATAAATAAATTCATTTTTCAATTTTTACCATGCGTTGTTCGTTAGTCTGTTAGGGTGCTAAAATCAGCATGAAATAATAAAAATAAAAAAGTTTCTATTTTATTTTTAAATCAAATATAAAGTAACCATCTAGGTCATGACATTGCCCGCAGACATCTTGTTGCATACTCTGCTATTTTTAAAATCAACCCACAACGACAAGAGTATTGGATTACCATATAAAGTACATAATATATTATACCCACCCTACACAATTCCCATAAAGAGCTAAAATGCAGTAAACATGGGTAGTAACTTACATACCCACGTAAAAACTCAATGAAAATGAATATACGGTGTTTTTAAGCTCGTATAACATGGGTAGTAAATTTTTCATGATCTTCTGCAGTTTCTTGTACAATAAGTACTGTGCCATTTATAATTGAACGTAGTTATGCAGAAAGCAACCAGTCTACAATTTTGGAAAAAAATGATTTTGGTGTTATCGGATGCGGCAAGGTCTATTCTATGTTTTATTAAAAACTGCCATGGCGCTTTCGTACAAAAAACTGTATTAATCACCTTCTGAAAGTAGTGTTTATCACCTAATCGGCATTTCTCAATTTGCAGAAAACACTCACAGTACTAGAATAATTTTATGGCATTTTAAAAATCATAGAAACTGGTTGAATGCGTAGTAAGATTCTTGTTTGTATTATTGAAAAACGAATTTATTCATTGTCTATCATTTGTCAAAAGTCGAAAACATTACTGTTTTGTAGATTCGATTATTCTACCTTTTCACAAAAGTGCTATTATCCCAGTTTCACTTTTCCATGGCTGGATGCTTTCTGTGTAATTACGTTCAATTAGTTTTTTTGTTGACGAAATGAGCTATCTTGTAAAAAAGTGGCTACTGATAATGTACTATTCTTTGATCCATGAAATACAAGCTTTAAACTTATAGACACTAAGGATCGAAGCGGAAAATTTATTTTACAGACTTTGTATGTCAAGCGTGAAGTTTTGTGTGTTTTATATTTTATTATTTAAATAAGAGAACCTTATATTCCATGCCCCGGCAGATGAAAAATATAAGTATGTGTGTGAAATAGAACCAAAATTCTTGATAGGTGTTTTCAGAATGGCTACATCTAAGTAAAAAACTTGAAAAACGAAATGCACTAAAATATTTAATCCCTGCTCATAGTCGAGCAGGATAGCTGTTTCTTACCATACTGAGATCCAGGATTCAATTTCTGTTAGGATTGACACGAAATAAATATTTTAAATTTTTCTTAAAGACTCCCAAGGGGGTAAAATCCAGTCGTTTGTCTACAAACATTTGGACAAATTCAAATATTGTAATAAAAGCAACTGGTTCAAGAAGAAGTTGAAAAATTGGAAAATTGTTTTCAGGCGTTACCTAGTGTGTGAAATAATTCAGTCAAATGAAACTCTTCACAAAAAAACGGTTTTAGCTCTCTAATTTCACTAAAATAAACAAATGGAAGAATTTGAGAAATATGCATGTTCGAACATAGGCACAATAGTGAATGTTTCACAGTGTGTAAAGTGGCCACTTAAACCAGCCAATGACATGTCATAAGCCTTGTTAATGCCTAGACTTCCATTTTACCTTCTTTAAGGTATTCTCCGTCCCTTTTGTAATTTGTTAGTTTTAAAAGTAGTTTCCCTACGTTCTTTACGTCCGCTGCAGACTTCATCGGCAGTTCATGTTAGAACCACGGGACGCGGGCCTGGCTTAGGATGCACGAGAGCTGGCAGCTGACTGAGGTCACTGGATCTTTATGGACACCATATGCTCCAACTAGGGAGCGGACATGGAATGATGAAGATAAAGTTTTGACTAAGTTTGAATTTTTTACATTGTGTTTATTAAAGTTATTTTTCAAAGCATTATGTTGACACGTACCTAGAAAAAAAATAGTTTGACGTAAACTTTTACCGTATGGAATACCTAATGAATGTTTTAAACTCGCTTTAGGGGTAGATGTTCCTATAAATGATACACACAGACCATGGAAGTACTTTATTACATTATTATAGGTTAAGTTCACAGTTCACAGACATCTTTATCGAAATTGGAATAGGTCCAACTTTAGAATTTGGCGTGGAATGAAGCATTTAAAAGCCGTTCTCAAACCTCTCAGGACGATTGTTATATTATTTCATCGGAACTTTTACCACTATATTTGAAAAACATTTATATATTATTTGTATGAATTTTTAATTGATTTTGTGCAAGTTTAAGGCTTGATTAAAAAACTGCATGAATTGTATTTTTTAAACAAGATTTTTCATTAAAAAAAGTATAATGGGAGGTCTAGACAATTGTTTATAAATTATTTATGAATTTTCGTTTTAGCATTAAAAAATTGTAGATAAAACAAATATTTACACATGTATCTAAGTAACACACATTATCAATATAAATGTTTTTGTGGGGATCAGAGAAAGAAAGACAAGAACGTTTTGTCTATCCCCACAATTCCTAATGAACCGGACCTATGTGAGAGCACGCAACCCGTCACTCGCCCTTCTCTGCCTCCGCTGGCATTCAAATTCACTCCATAATATTCTTTGTTTAATTTGTGAAACATCTATTTTTCGTGTGTTCAATAATACGAAATTGTTAGAAATTCAAATCGTTTTTTTTTTATTCCTTGAGATTAAATCTGTTAGATCCATTTAATAATAGTTTTACATGAACTACAAATTACTACAAACAAGTAGTACATACACTTCTACAAATTAGTGACCCCGACGTGATTTGTCATTACCGAAAAAGTTTTACACATTAATTAAGGTCTGTATGGCATGTCAGGTCAATTAAATGAGGTCCAAAGGATCAATCTTTCTTGTATGTAACAGTCGTTAATAGCTGAATAATAATTTGAAATAACAGATTCTTCGCCACTTAGATTTCATAGCTTTCTAAAAAAACTTTTGGCTTAAATATTTAATAAATATCACTAAGTATTGTGTGCCTTTAGTAGCATTATTTTGCATGCCATATTCATTATTACATTTACATTGCTGCAAACAACAAAAAATAAATTGTGTGGCCCAAAGGATCTATTTTTCTAGGTGCCGAGATCTTAATCTACCGAGGGCCGAAAGGCCGATTACATTATTTGGCTTGAGGGGCCAAATTTTCCATTCTATGTAGGCCACATGTAATCGGAAATTTGACTCAACAAAAGTCTTATCCGGTCTTCCTTATTCGTATTTTGGACATGAGACATACTCATAAAACCACCAAAGTTCCTTAAATTGTTTCCAAAGATGAAATTTCGAAAATAAATATCTGGTAAATGGACTTAATAATTTTTCAAGAATTGAAAAAAAAGTCTTAGTCTAGTCTTAGTGGGTTTTTATATATTTATTTATTTATTTATTTATATACGGCATTTCTCCCATTTACATATATGTGGTATAAAGAGTGCTTAAAAATAAAATTTAAAAAAAAAATCGAGTAAGAAATATTAATATACTTGTACTGTACACATTATTAATTACTTGAAATACATATATATATTTTAAAGAAATTAAGCAATAACAAAATACATTAATCAATCAAATTATAACTATTCCAACCCAATCTTCTAAATATGATTTGCTCTTTTTGATAAAAATACGTTGGTCACTTTATTTTTTAAGTTAGGCAGAGATAAACTAAATATATCAAAATGTGATGCATATTCATTCCCGGTATTCTGTAATCTAACAATAGGTGAGTTCTATTGAGCTACCGTTGGAGAATTTTGACAATAAAATATTGTAGACATTCTGCTTAATCTAGGTGGTACATAGAATGAAATCAATTTCAGTAGATCAGGGGTATCAAACATTGGTTTTATTATTTTATATAAAGTCGTAAGATCGGTCGATGTTCTTCGTTCTTGCAATTAAGTTAATTTAAGAAAGTCTAAAATTTTGTTATAATTTAATTGATTAGTAGAAAAACCCATCCATATATGCCAACTTTGAAACTAAACCTGGGGAGATTAAATATTTTTTATCAATTGATAAAGCTCAAAAATTTACATACGAGGATAATTCAATTTTAAAATTGTTATCTCAAATGTTATCTCGGTAGTTTTTTAATGTGATGGTGTTGCCAAGTATTATATTTTTGGTAACAGTTATATCACACAAAAACATGGCGTACATAAGTTTGAGAAAGATTGGGAAGATTCATTTGCAGCCCGGTGGCAATAAAATTTTCCTTGAATCTGTTATCTGCATCTAACTTTGACAGAGTCTGATAAAATACTCTACATTGGTATGGTACCTACGTACATAATTCTTGTGTGTTTTCCGATACCTAGAAAATTTTGCCGACAAAGTTGTAGATTTCGAAAATTCTGAAATTCGAGAATAGATGTCTCAGAAGAATCTTGGGTATTCGGTAGTCTGACTTTGTAAAATATGAAGTAATAAGAGAACGGACGGATCCAACTCCGGTGACAACTATCATCATGCAGAGACGATACGGTGAACTTGGCTATGTACTGCAGATTCCGCATGCCTGCTTTATAAGGCATCAGGTTCCTGGACGTCTACTGCTGACTATTTTCGGCAGTTCGTGTCAGAACTACGTTACGCGAACCTGACTTGGGAGGATACCCAGGAGCTAGCAGCCAATATATATGCTTGGAGGATCTTTGTGGACTCCTTATGCTCCAACTAGGGAGGAGACATGGAACGATGACGATGAGTTGCACATTTACTAAAGCAAAAGTTTTTAAAAGAGTTGCACCAGACAGGTTTGCAGTAATTATGACATAATTGGAACTGTAAATTCATAAGAACTTTATTATAACAACTATATAAAGTATTTGTTATATATTTTATGAAAAAAATACTTTGGTACATCAATAGCAATAGCATTTACAATTCTGAAAAAAAACAGTAATTTAGCAAAATAATGAATTTAGCAAAAGATGGTTTAGTCATGTTTAACGAATGGATATCGAAAGAATAATAAAACAGTTTGTATGGCGAGAATGAATAGATGATGATGACGGCCAAAAAAGATGTGGCATGGTTATATAAAGTAAAATTCAAAGTATGTTTTTGTCGAAAGCAGACAAAACCGAAGGGCATTTTTGACAAGATGCATGAACTTGGATGAATCTAGGAATGTATGTAATTATAGACGTGTGTGGAGGTTCATCTTCTTTGCCGACCCCTACGGGAAAAAAGCGTGTTGGTAGTAGTTATAGTAATATAAAAAGTATATAACATGTAAGTTTTTCAAAATAAGATAACGAATACAAAATATTTAGATTTATTTCAACAGAGAGGGAAAACATTTTTGAGAAGAAAATATGGAAGTCTAGGCATTTACAGGGCTTATGACCGTTCGTTGGCTGGCAAGTACTTACTTCACAAAAGTCAACAGATGAAAGAGTTATGGAAATGTGGATGTTCAAACATGGGCAGAATGGTGAATGTTACACAGTGTGTAAAGTGGCCACTTAAACCAGCCAATGACAGGTCAGAAGCCCTGTAAATGCCTAGACTTCCATATTCCTTTTTCAAAAATGTTTTCTCTCTCTGTTGAAATAAATTTAGATATGAACAACTCCCTAGGGAGGAAATACAGCCAGTCTGCAAGCATTTGGACATAATCAAACATTGTTAAATACGAAATATAATCAAAATCTTGGACAAGTGTTTTCGACTTGATGGCTACTCTCACGTTAAAATCCCGAAAAGGGAAATCAAGTGGAGAAAAGTCCACCTAGTAGTGTAGTGGTTGGAGTATTTTCCTACCACGCTTTAAAGTCTTGGGTTCAATTTTAAGGGGTTTAATATGACAAATTTTTTTACAGGGTGGTTTTAGAGCAATACCTTTATGTTCCTGGATTTGTACCTCAAGAGTATGATTGATCACCTAACATTCCTGTAATACATGATTAATAAACACTGCATATTATTTTACAATGCACATCAGGTGCAGATCGGAGTTTGATGATGACGTTTTAATTTAATTTCTATGGGAAAGAAAGCCGCTACCGAATTCTGTTTTTCAATTTTCCAGTTCCATTTACAATTGGTCGATTGGTCTAAGAAGAAGATGTTGGTTTGGTTATACCAACTAGTCTAAGAAGTATATAAATTTAATAAATATTTATTTTCTAACGTTGCCGTGTAAAAGGTTAAAATATTTTAGTAAGATTAATCTCACTCGTATCAATAAAAGTTTCAGCTCTTTAACTTTACGAAATTCCAGATAGAAGAATAGTTTCAGTAATATGGATTTTGAAATAAGCAGAATGGTGTATAATATATAACGTAAAAAATTGCCACTCTGTATCCGATGACTTGTAATAAGCTTATTGTTTTGTACTATACCCATTTTACCGGCTATCTGCATTCTATTCATGAATTTATTATTCGAATGTTATTCTAAATTATATTACAAACTCAGTCGGCTTTACATAAAGGGTTAAACAAGCTGAAAATTAATGCAGATAACAATAGGAAAATATCAAGTACTACGACTACCGATAAAAATATATGAAAAATATATTTTTTTTAATATTTTTTTTTTAGAATCGATATGGATATTGAAAAGAAATGTTTTCATGTAAAACCTTAAAAAATACATTAAAAAAACATCACTAGAAAAACGCGACCTCTTTGGCATTGATAGTTGTGACGTCAAGATTCGTGACGATGTCTAAAAAAAAATAGAATAGTTTGAAACAACGTTAAAAATAAACATGAATCGTTACGTATTAGGGGCGTGGCCAATGCAATGACCGTTTTGCGGGTGTTCAAAATTACAAATTTAAAAACATTTTTCATGTTACAAATAAAGAACAAAAAAATTTTTTTTACTGGACCCTTTTGACTTTAAAAATGTTTTAAAAAAAAGTTATATTCTTCTATTGAAAACCTCGTTCTAAAATTAATTTAATCTTACTATTTTGTGACTATGGGTCCATACAATCGTTCTTTTAAAATGTTTCTAAAAAAAATCGTTGGTACCTTAATTGACTGTTAAAAATAACTTCTTTTTGTAAAAACAGCAATTGTCCGCATCAATTTGTTTGAAAACACCAATTTATCACATCAATTTGTACGAATGAACAAAAAATATCCTTTACTGCCACTATCACTAATTGTTCGACAGTTCAAAGGTAATTTGGATATTTGTTTACATAGGTTTTCACCAGTGTTTACTGAATATTTTTGCAAATTTAAATACGGGAAGTTTAACTTCTATACAAGTTTTTGAAAACCCGCTTTTTATTTTAATTATTTAAACTAATTTTTATTTAGTTTCGTTTAATTTGCACTCAAAACCACAAAGGTCGAAATATTATCTAAAAAATGGAAATGTCACACTTACATTTAATTTAATATTTCAATCCAGCATCTATTATTCATAAAACTTTTAATTTATATGCAACGCACTTAAAGTAAAGCTATGATTTTATTCCATTAAACTTCATTAAAAATAGTAGAGAACGTGGTGTTCTGTTTAAATACTAGCCTGAAAAAATATTGGTTTGTGACGTTTTAGGTTTGTAAAACAAGGTCTTCAATTGTCAAATAAATAAATAAGACCTAAAATGTGTAGATTTCCATATAACTTCTCTAAAATGTCATTTATCTTTGTTGTTAAATGTAATTAAAAACAACAATCATGAAATATCTACTATAACATAAACACCAGCTTGGTCAATTTCTTCAAACCTATTTTCCAAGACATTTTTTAGAAAAAAGCATTCTCAAACATTCAACTTCGATTATAACAAAACTTTCTTAAAAGCTTTTGAGAAATTCCGATCCACTTGCGATAAACTTCTGTGTACCCTGATTGCCTTTTTATGACTTTAAATCCCAGTAGCTTTAACTTTTCTAACTTATCTTAGTACGTTGTTAGGTTTTAATTCTGAGCAATGCACTATCGATATAAAAAAAAAACATTTTATCTGGAAAAACCCCTTTGTTCAGTTTCTTCTATAAATGTTTCTTCGTGTAACTTGTGTGATTGGCTTAGGCCGTTTATACAATAAAAAAGTTTAAAAAAAACAAACAATAAAAAAGGGTAGGATGATTTATCTTACGCTCCTGAGACAGGATTTTGCTTGATATTAAAAAAAAAAACGTTGATTCATTTAGCTTACAAAGTTATTTTTTCAGTAACCGAGTCTAAAAACGAATGAAAATCGTAAAACGGCAAGGGATTTGTCCATCCACCTTGAGTTTTAAAGCTATATCTATGGAAAGGCGCAAACGAGCGTTTGCCGCAAGGTTCTGTCTGTGCACAAAATATGGATACAAGACCTATCTTGACAAAGGGCAGAGTTTTTTTAGCAATCTATTGCACATTGCACTGTAAATAAAGAGCGCACTGTTTATCAATACAGAAAATCTCTGTGTTTTAATAAATTTTAACAGACTCCCATGACTCTGTTCTTGGGTTAAGGTTAGGTTAGGCGATTAAATAGAAGTGTTTTATTCTATTTTTAAGTGTAACTCGTTTGCAAAAGAATTGGTTCGTTAAATATTTAATTTGGAGCGTTTGCAGAATCAGTGCGTCTGCTTTATTTTCAATCTCAAAAAGTATGACCATGTATTACTCTTTTGCTCCGAACTCAAGTAGCTTCATTTTTATCAGCGCATAAATTTTCAATCTCTTTCACTTTTTTTATAATATTGTTCACAGTCCTTGCGCTCCAAAATATCTTGCACAGAATTTTAATTACCTTTCTGATCATGATCAACCTTAAAGACTATGGTCTTTTGCTTCGCTTTTCTCAGGAAAGAACACTTTCCATTCCTCGACATAGCCCACCATTTTTCAGCTTTTATTCTTCCGTCCAAGCTGCTAGACTTTGGAATGAGCTACTTTTTCATATAAAAAATGCACCTTCTCTAGTCACCTTGAAGAAACGCCCGAAACTATATTATATATTCCCAGAATCCTGAACTACCTACATTTTTACTGCTTTTTTTTTCTCAATTTTTTTTTTATCCCCTTTTATTTCCTTGGTTCCTCTTTCTCTTTCTTTCCAAACTCATTATCTGATCCCACATTCCTTATTATTAAGTAAGTAAAACAAAATAAACTTTTTTTATATTTTTAATAATGCTTATATGTGCAACAACAGCTGTTATTTTCAATTAATTAGTTTCTTTTTTATTTATTTTAGCATATGTTTGTACGATATTGATATATATTTTTATGGTTTTTCGTTCAAAACTTTGACCAATCTCTTAATTTGACCAGTTGATTTTTTTGGGTTGGCAGGAATATATTGCTATTAGCAATACGTCCGAGAAAGGACGTTTTCTTTGCACTTAAAATTTTAAAATAAATAACTACTTTAACTACAATATAATTATTTTGTGTACCTACAAGCGAATCAAATTAATGTACTGATTTAATAAAAAGATATTATTAATAGCTTACCCACCACATACCGCACACCGCATCTGAGGACATAAGTCTCCTTGGCGGTGCCCACATACACGGAAAATTTGCTCGTTGTCAAACGAGAAAAGCTGCCCGAAGGAGCTCTCTGAAATCTGGTAGCCTTAGCATCTTTGTGCTGAAAGAAAGTAATCCAGAAGTACATAATATGTACTTCATTGGATTGAGAAGAGAGGGAAGTGAATTCTTCACTGACTGGGATTAAATTGATTGGACATGATCAATTCGCCGAAATGATTACAAAACTTTTTAAAAGCCTTGAAATTCTTTTTAGAAGCCACCAGATCTGTATATCCGACAGGACCTATAACAGGGCCACGGATAGTAGCGAGAAGCTCCATTCGGTAATCATAGAGAAGGGGAAAGGGACAAGACCACAGGATGTGTTCAGAAGATTGGTTAGGATATCCGCAGCAGCACGAAGGAGAGTCAACAATATTAAAAACAAATAATTTTTGATTAAATTTACCATGACCTGATAAAAACTGCGTAGTCCAGTGATCGGGGATAACCCAAGAAGATTCTAGGCG